>NW_009197110.1:0-57685 GCF_000690835.1 Fulmarus glacialis
TTTTCCAACATCAATGATTCTGTGATTCTGTCAGAACTGTCTGCCATCTACTGCTTATTCAGAGGGTGTTTTCATAGTTGAGAACAGCATAACTAACAACTAAGGGATATTTCGTGCTGCAGGGATTTTGCATCTCTGGGAGAATATTCAAGTGACTTAGAGATTTGTTTTGCTTTTGTTTAGGGCTTATATTTTTTAAAAGACTTAATACAGAAATATTGGGGAACTAGAGTCTTCAGCCCTCCCTGGGGCAATGAATGTTAATGATTAGGCTGGGCTCCCTCCAGCCAGGGGCACTTCAGTGATTTTTAAAATTAATATGTTGCAGCTGTTAAAATCTGCATGGTCATTTGCCTTAGGGATGTGCAGAATGTAGCATACTCCCAGAGACCCTACCAGAGAGGAAGAGATGTATGTGTTTTTAGCAGGATCCATGCTCGTTTTAGGTCTTCGAAGAACTTTGCATACTTGACTATGGCATTAGTCACAGCAGCCCATAAGAGGCACCAAATAGGCATGCAGCTTCAAAAGGAAGCAGGGAAAATACAGAACTTAAATTCAACCTTCCCCTCTTGTCCGCCCTGATTATTTCTCCCTGGCAAGGACCAACCTGTGTTTTTTTACAGAGGTGATCTAGTTCAGTGAAACTTCGTACAGGTTACTGTTGAGTGGACCCTTATGATGGAAGAAGCATGATTCTTTTTTTTCCCCTCACTATTTCAGCTTTTCATGTTGCATTTCCCACAGCTATATTAGCCTCAGGAAGAATTGAAGCCTCTTTTATTTTCTCTGGCAACATAAAACAGCCATGTTGGTGACAGTCCCAATTAGTGTCTTTTTGCCTTCAGGAATCATTATTATCTCTCTTGGGCAGCTGAATGTTAATTCTTCTGTATGTGTTTATGCACCCAGCGGTGTATAGCATGTTACTTCAGGTATCATTTAAAAGCCTTATTCTTGTGATAGCTGCAAACGGAGCAGGTCCACAGGTGACCAAGGGCTGGTAGGGGAGGAAGGGAAGAAATCTTGTCTTTGAACATCAATATGCAATTTTTGGTGTCACTTGGCAGAGGCTAGAGTGTCTGTGCCTTTCAAAGCAGAAATCTAGCTTGACTTCACTCTGGCATCTCCACTGGAGTAAGCATGCCATGCTGGACTCCTGCCGTTTTGACATACTTCACTGTTCACATTTTTTATAACAGTTTTACCTCATGGAGGTTGGGAGAGAGACATTATCCATTTATAACCTGCTGATTTAAGCAGAGTCAGTGGAATATGGTGATACTGGATGGAAAAACTAATGCAGTTATGAGTGATGCCTTTGGAGAGTGAGGTGCTTAGGTTGTCAATGTGCTGTAAAAACAATATGAAATGATAGTCATAATGGCATTGAATAAGGAAGGCTTCAGTAGAAAAGAGTCAAAAATCAGACATGACTGTACACATTGCTGGATGAGTTTTGGAAAAATGGGTAAGGCAAAAATAATAATCTCTCCCTGGCTTGTATTTTATACTAAGATACTCCTTAGGATTTCCTTTCCAAATAGCTGCATCATCAAAAGAAGCTGTTGTCCACAGGGCCACGTCCAGCTTCTGTGACCCTTCTTTGCCTTAGTCCTGTGAGACATTAGCAGCACTGCACTGTGCCAACTGAGGTGTCTCACTCTCCCCTTTGGGTTAAAAAGTTCTAGGCTAGTTAAAACAACTTCATGTAGTGTAGGTTATGGCTTTTGCTTACTGAACAGGGTTATGGGTGAGACTTGGTAGCCTGTCATGCATATTGTAGGGGGGAGACAGATGGGGGAGCTCTTTAGCAAGCACAGGTGAAGACTGGAGGATCTTTAGCAAACACAGGTGAAGACTGGAGCCATTTGTCCATGGCCTCCAAAGAAGTGAGAGGAAGCTCATGGAACTCATGAATCTGAAAGGAGAACCTGGAGGAGGAAGTGGTCTTTAGCATAGAGTAAATGCATTTCTGTCCTCCCCCCTGTATAGAATAAAACTAATAACCACCCCACCTCTCTGTGGTTTAGGTAACTGAGGAGATTTAATAGAGCCTCAAGTCAGAGGCTTATTTTTTCTCTCCTCTTTTCTGTTTCGTCCAATCTTTTAATTTGCAGTTTAGGCCAAAATTGTGCCAGTTTACAGCAGGTGAAGGTTTGACTCTGAAGTAGATCGTGGAAACAATCACAGCACAGGCACTCCTGAGAGTCTGTTACATGTTTTGAGTTTCCCAAAGACTGACCCCTTTCCCTGGTGCCCATGTTCAGGTGAAACTGAACAGGCACATGCAGAGGCCCCCGGGGCGCCAGTCCAGATTCATCTAAATGTAATGGGAGATTTATCAAAATGTAATGGGAGACTCATCATTAACTCATGTGGATACCAGATAAAAGCAATGAGGGCATATGCAAGTCAGCAACATTGTTTGTGGAAGTGGGCAGGTAAAATCCAGAATGGCTGCTGAGAAATTATCCTGGGTTTTAAAATGGGCTTAAAAATAAACACAAATAAGGGTGTCTTGTCACTACATTTTATTCTTTTTTGCCATTTTAAGATTTTAATAACAGATCTGTAAGTGCTAGTAAATTCTATATGATGTTTAAGTGAGAACAAAGTCTCCTTCACTGGATTCTGTAGGATTTTTCTAGTCAGTTACAGAAACAATTGACCTTAATATATGAAAAAATTGGCAAGTTATGTTTTAGTACACAGTTTTAGGGATCAGTTCCAATATATTCACTCCAAATGTCAATTTTAACAGAGTGAGATGATACTCAATGCAAGATACCATTTGCATGTATAATGGCCTCAGACATATTGGTTCCAATGCATTTCTATCAATCTGAAAGATCAGGATTTTTCTTCAGCCTGAAACATCCAATTCATCTACACAAATACTAGGATTTAGGCTTGAGGGAAAAGTTGAGAATTTAGCAGACTGCTTCTTTAGACTGTTATGTTGTAGGTAGTTTGGAAGCAATATTTTTTTTTTCCTAGCTGCAAAATAATGTAAACACAAATCAGTTTATGTAATGTAAATAATCAGTTTATACTCTCCTTTCAATCACTGTTTAAATGTAATTGAAGACCATGGTTCTTTCCCTTAAATCAGTCTGGAAGTGGCCTGGATCCTGACTGTTTCTAGCACTGAGGCAGATTTAGTAATATTTTCTAAGACTTTGAAAAAGATGTAGCAAGTTTCACATATCACTAGTTTGTGCACAGCAAGATGAATCATGCATCAGTGCTAGCAAAATTGTTAATATGCAGTGTGTTATTCTTTGTTTACCCAAATAAAAAGAATGACTTGAAATCAGGTAAACAAATTGCTTTTAAATTTTTTTTTCAGAACTAGTAACATATCATTCCTGTTGCCAACCATTTGGAAACTTGAAATACATGTTTAGTGAAAATTTGACAAATTAAGAACATCTGGAAGTAAAAATAGATGATATGGTTAACACAGCTATCTGTTTTAACTAAGCTGCATATTTCAATTATTTTTAAGTTCTAAACTGTATGAAGTTCTGTTTAAGGCAGAGCAACTGTTGGAATGAATACATTTACTTTAAATAGGCACTCAGTAAATGTTAATGAAAACAGTAAAACTTGAAATGAGGCTGGCACAAGCAAGAGTTAATGCACAGAACTGTATTTTTGGATAAATTTTGTTTAAAGAATGCATGGTTTCATTCCTTTCTATTTATTCTAACATTCAAACTAAGTGAAACTCCAGGGAATTATTAGAGAGACAAATTAAAACAACAGATGGACTTGCAGTTACGTGCCTAAGGACATCTTTTCAAAAAGCCTCCTGACAATTTCAGATATTCCAAGTTATTCTATTTAATTTCAAGTGAAGAATCTTTCTTTTTCTGAAGAGCTGTCAATCTCAGCAAGCCCATAAGAAGATGATTTAAAAACATCATGAAATATATTTTTCCGCTTGTCTTTTTTGAAGTACATTGACAATCAGCTTATAAAGTAGGTAGAAAAATGCATTCCATTTTTTAACGGATGCAAAACATGAGCATTCAGATCTTTCAAACCGAGCAGACTGCAATGCTTATAGAGAAATTATTTCTTTGCAGCCACGTACATTGACATGGTCTTTGAAGACAAAATATCAAATTTTCCAGTGGTCTGTCTACTCTTAGAACTAGAAAAAGTTTTTCAGGGAGTGGGCGTTACTCAATCAGATCAAACCTACCTGAATGCCTGTAACCCAGGCAGCCAGTATAGTATTGGATTTGCACCCTGATTGCAATGTCTAAAGATAATGAAATAATTCGTGAATTGCAGGGAAACAGAACTGTTACTGCTATGCCCTTTGATTGTTTGGCCTTCTGCCACTTGCTTTCAGCTGTCACTATTAATCATGAGAGAAGAATAGAGAGGTAAACAAAATTACCAGCTCCTCCTCAGTAACGTGACTTAAAGGGAGGTACATGCAAGTTTTGAAGCTTTGAGACAGAGCTGTTCAAATATCACACAGCTTGTATGAAATAGATGAATTAGAACCACAAGTGCCACAGAACAGCCATCTGTAGCAGGGGGATATGTTTGGCCTCCTCAGTGATGGGCACGGTACAGGGTTTTAGACAAATAGATAAGCAGTACTAACAAGTCCATGAAACTGGCAAAGGGCACGTCAAAGCAGGCACAGAGCTCCCATATGAGCTGGCTGGACGGGAGCTAGTCAGTGTCTGGAAAATATATTGTTGCAAGAGTCGTTGGCCATGCTAAAACGTCCCTCTTTGCTAACAAGGCTATGTCACAGCTGGACCGAAGCTGGCTTGCATTGCGCTGTCATGGACCATGAAGCAGTGCTTTCAGATTTGTCTGGGCATCTTCTTGCACCTCCACCCACAGGCAAATACTAGTACTACACACTGAGGATTTCCTTAATTAGCCCTTTAAACAGGTTTGGACTTCACACAAAGTATACCCATTTCTTCAGGTAGGTCCCCAATTTACGTATGGAAAAATATACGTATGCTGACCTCTATGTTTATGAGTAAATCCAGCAAATGTAACAGGATGGCTTTCCTGGTTTTTAGTAAACTTCTGGCATGGAAGTTCACAACTTTGTAATTGGGATTACAGGTAAATTGCGTCTTTATGAGTATAAATGAGTTCCCCTTCTTTGAGTCTACCTAGAACTACACTGAGAAGCTGGTTCTCATTCATTAAGAAATACCGCTGCTTCTCTAGGAGATTTCCATGAAGGCAAGAGGTCCTGGAGCTGCAGAATGGGGGCATGGGAATGGGGGAAGGAAACAATTTTCTTTTCATCTTTTATTTCATCTTATTTTGCAGTAATGCCTTGTATTCAAATGTAAAGCATGAGTTTGAAAAAGGTTACTTATTAATCAAAATTGTCTTATTAAAACTTACTTGGGTCTAAGTTTGCTTTATAAACATCCCATTTAAAGTGGTACATTTGGTTATTGAAATCATATCTGTTAGTTTCCAAGTTTGACTGCTTTTTTTTTCAAAACAAATAACTTTTTGAGAAACACAACAAAAAATGAAATAAAACAAAACGCAAACAGCGTGTGAACAAAGCTGTATTTTATTACTAATAGATGCTCCCTCAATTCATGTTTTAAATGCTTTATTATCAGGTATTAATATTCTGTAGCAAGAAAGCATGCCAATGTCCTTTAAGGATTAAATCTTAAACGAGGCTTCAAAAATTAGATGACATTTCCAAAAGTTGGATCCATTTACAACAACACTTAATATTTATAGTCAGTTTTAATCTAATGGGCTAGAGCTGTTTTATTTTTATTGTAGATTTTCACAGCCTGGTGGTAGCGTAGTTAAATGAGCTTGTAGAGCTAATGTATTGACCCATTCACAAAATGCTTTTCTGAGATTTATAGCCATCACAACGCAGCAAAAATTTGCTGATTTATTTAAGAAATTTACAGCACAAGAAAATGTGAAGTGATTCAATAGGTGCCTATTATTGCTATCTTTACTTATTCCTTCTCTACACTGAAGTGAAGTAACTGATCAATGCCCATCTGCCCAGTATGAGCTTAGCAAACCCTATTCTGCAAGCGATACTGTTTTACTTTCCACTTTCTATTATAACAAACATGTAAAATGTTTTGAGTCTTCTCTTCTTAAATTCCAATGAATCAGGTGAAACCAGCCTTTTACATTTGAATATTGCATAATGAAATTAATTTTTTAATGCTTTGGTTATACTTGTATAATCTTAAGTCATTTTCCCTCTATACTGATACTAGTATCATCATCAGTCTTACTCGGATTATGATTATATTGACACAGGAAGATTTGGGCCATGTTAAGTCTCATTCAGATTTTATGTCTCTGTAACTATGACATTAGGTTATTCCTCCATCATTTCATGAAGTTTATCCTAAGTTAAGACCAAAGCCTGTAATGAATTCACATCAAGTCAAGGTCTTTAAAAATTATGCAATTGAAAGTCTCCTACAGACTTCAGTAGGTGTTTGCACTGGTCCCTTTGTATCAATATGCTTTCAGAATTAGTCTTTGAATTAAATTTGTTTTGAAGTTGATTGCATGCCCATTGCAGCAATGCCAAAAAAAAACCAAAGCTCACTCTCTCATTACAGCTTCTAGAAATTTTACTGTTAATGGGATGATGATTTGACACCTTGAATATGAAGAAATTTTTGCATGCTTTGATTAAGAGCTGTACTGTTTGTGCCTTTTGGGTCAGGCAGAGAGCCTTTTATGATTTTTTTTTTTTAAGTGTGTGAAATAGCAGATATTTCTTGTCGTGCCTTTCCTGTTCGAGAGAACAGCTTGAGCTTTGTGTTCCAGAGCCATTTTCTGTCTTATTGAATTAAACTCTTCTTGCGAAATGATTGATCATCCCCAGTTCCAGGTCTCCTCTGACACAAATAACTGATCAGACCTGTAGGTCAGAGAACGAGAGTCCTATCCCGCTGTTTTACCAAAATAATCAGTAAGTTAGCGGGATAGAATGTATAAAGATACCTAGCAAAATCAGTAAAGCTGGAAAACAGGTTGTGTTTCAGGATAAATGCACACAGAGGACTGTGCTTGGGAATGAGCAATTATGAGACTTCCTTTTCAAGGATGGCGAAATTGTAAGTAGTGATCACAGAGACACTCTAGAAACCCTTCTTTTTCTTTGTGCTGGAGAAACCAAGGATAGGGAAGGAAGTCTATGACTCTTTGACCACAGGAGCTGAACAAGAAAGGGTAGCATTTGAATAGAAAGTCATAGGCATATCATTACTGGTAAGGAAGGTATCGCACTGTAACACTATAGGAGGAAATTCTTGAAGGAAAAGAAGCAAGCAGGGCTCATGTCCATTCATCAACCAGAGTTTGAGACCAGAGTTCTTGAAATTAGAGAACTTCAACTGTGAGGCACCATCCGGAAACACTGGTGAGAGGATCAAATCTCGATCTCATTTTGGACTTTGCCTTGGGAGGACTGTAAAGTTCAGTAGTTTTAGTAACAGAGCATAACTTACCACTGGCGAAGAAAAGAAGAGGCAAAGTGTCCAGAGCTCTAAGCAAGGTTTTGCTTTGCAGTGTTGCACTATGATAGGCAGCGGGATGCAAGCTCAAAGTTTAGTTTTGTATAAAGCGAGGACAATGCATAGGAATCCCATTGAAGTCAGTGATCACACAGTACATATAACACAGTACACGTTCTCCAATTCTGTTTCCTCATTATAGCATTTCAACTCTTTTCTAAGGTGTAAAGATGTACAGAATGAATTGCCGATTTATTTTTAAGACCCCAAAGCAGGGTCCACAAAGTACAAAAATAGCTGGATTCAGGCACAGGCACTAATAGCTTAAAAAGATTGGTTTTGTAGTCCACATAGAATGTCGCAGCTGCTTGTAAAAAGGATGCGAGGAAAATATTTCTAAATAGGCTGAGAACATTTGGGTTGGGTAGATATTTATTTCTATGAAAAATAAAAGTCTGTCAACAAATGCACAGCAGCAGAATAGTCTGTATGCTTTTTTTATTTAAACCATCTTTTGTGTATAATTTATCTTGTAAAATATGATGGGTCTTTCTCTGTAGAATGATTGTGCCATCTAGATAATAGCTAGAGGTCTTTCCTCCTTTTTCTCTCTGCAGGATCCAAACCACTCTGGAGTCTCACATATCAAGACAGTATCACCTTTGTGGGGCCTGAGCATGAACGGAGTAAGTCTCATTATTTTGCCAAGATATACACAATACTGCTGAAAATCATATAATATAACTTAGGAAACCATTAACAAGAAGTTTATGGTAGTCATAGACTCAGACGTTTCTAGGTCAGTGTAAAATTTCTGCTGTCAAGGGTTCCCAAGCCTCTAGATGATGCTGTAAAGAAAGATTCACTCACTGTACTTGAACACAGAGTGAGAGAGAAAGTGAGAGTACTTTAGCCTATTTCTTTGCTAGCTTGGTTCCTTATCTGTTTTCTGAAAGCTGCTGGAAAGCAACAGAGATTTAGCTGCCAGGTCTAAACTGCAGGGGTGGAATTGGCAGTAGTAAAAGCAAAAAGATTCAGCAAATAAAAGATAATATAGATCGTCTCCTGTTGTGCCTGTTTTCAAATTACTGTGTTTAAATGAACTTCTTGTTCTGCAAGCTGTCTTTAGTCTCTCGCTTGCTGGCCTCCAATGACCTTTCTCTGATTTTTCTTTTCCCTTTACAGTCTCATGGCATTGCAAACTTTTATCTGCCTTCTGGTACTTTAAATATGGACAAATTCAATGCATACTTTTAATCTTACGGGAAGTCTGATCTCGATTTCTAGCTGTTTAGGCAATGAAATACAGTATAAGCTAATGCCTTGTGTAATAGATGACTATATGATTTTTGGCTTGTGAATATGAATATTTGTACCTTGAAATTCTCACTCTGCCTCTTCTTCCTCTGCCTGTGTAGTTATTAGTGTCAATAAAAATCCAACTCTCTTATGTTAGAGGATGGGACCAATGTTAAGATCATGTCTCTCACCTTCTTCAGTACTTGTATAAGGATTGTGAAAAATTCCTAGTCAGATTCAACAGGACAAACGTGAGTGATTTTATTTTTCTTATTTTTGTAAATAAACTTGTCCTAACATAAATGTATCTCATCTAAATTTTGCTGATGTTCCTTGGGATATTTTTCCTAGACCTCTTTATTGGCAGACATTATTAAAAAGAAAAATAATCAATAGTAATGTGTGAGTGAAGAAAAGTGTTGTGGAGTTTTGGTTTTCTTTCGGTTTTGGCGGCTTTGGGGGGTTTGGGGGTTTTTTATTTATTTATTTTGCATTACTTAATGAGTTTTAGGACAGCCTCTGAAGCTTTTTCTGAAGTCTGTGGAAGCTGTTGAAGATTTGGCAGAGAGGTATATTTGAGACTCATGTTCATCTTAATCTTGCTTGGCTAAAATAATGAATGAGGAAGAGCGCGCTATCCTTTGTGATCTCACCATGACATTTCCCCGCTCAGACAGCTTCAGTGGTCAGAGTAGCATTGCCTGCAAGAAAGATGTATCCAAGACTTCTTGGCTGCTTGCCCTTTGGTGACCAAGTAATGCACAGTGGAGCAGAAGCATTTCTTCAGAACAGGAAGCTGTACTAACCAGTCAGAAGAGAAGGCTAAAATCGAAGCATGGTGATCTTGAAACTTGACTGTATTGCCTACAGGTAACACCCACAAAAGGATGGCAGTGTGAGGGCTGTGGTCTTGAGGAATGGTATTTAGCAGCGACAGTTGAGCCTGGTGAACTAAATTATCCCACGCTGATTGTTGCTTTGACATGAGGGAGTAAATGGAGGTCAGAAGTGTAGAGCAAGTAATTATTGAAAGGTTGCCTCATGTAAAGCAAAGGACCAAGGGTCAAGAGCCTTGCATGTTAGCCTCTTTGTCACTATGTCATTGGTGAGGATTGTTAGAGGGTCCCTACAGTTAAAGTCCCTTTAATTGAGTCTAGAGTCCTAGAGGTGTAGAAGTATCTAATAAACTCATAATGTTTAATCTAGTCACACTCATAATGCTACCAGACTTATGACAGCCATAAGCCCAGAGAGTACCTTGCCTGAGGTACTTGAACACCTACAGCAAAATAACAAACTGAATTTGGATTTCCCTGGAGTCTGATGTCCTTACACAAACCAGTATTTACTCCCTTTTCCACTTCTGGTTATACTGCTTGTGCCAGGAATTGGAACTGCACCACTTTATGCGTGTATAGTAATGAGTTCAAAGTCTCAACACAAGTGTTTGGAATATGGGTTGTTCAGCTCCTTTCCTCTTTTTTACTAGTATGAGATGGACCTAAGTAAACTGCCCTGTTCATCTGACTATGAACAACTGTGAGAACTAGATCTTGTAAAGCAACTTGAAGGCCATGGGTGAAAGACACATTGTTAACGTTAATGTAATTTTTTTTATTAGAAACGTATACTTCTATTAGCAGAGAACTTTTTGCAAAGTTGAAAGGGAAAGTACAACCGAGTATGAGAACCTAGGGATGTGTTCCTTCTCATTTTTAATACAAGCAGCCTTGTATCTTTGAGTAGTTTTGAAACCTACTCTGGTTTTTCATCTTTATTTTTAACGACGTTCTTTCCTTCAGGGACACATATATATTATTCCTTTCACATCCTTTTTCTTAGTGCTAGTGGGTCTCACAGTGCTTTTTGGTTTTTTTCCTTTTCCTGTGCCAATGTGAAGCGTGCAGGGAGGTGAAGAGAAGCACGCTTCTTACAAACTGATAGTTATATAAAGCCACTCTTAAAAACTAGAAGGAATGCAGATCGTGTAATGTCCCGGGGAACAACTATAAAGGAAGGAATCTCAGTCCTCTGAGTCCGTTATTACTGGTCTGTGGCATCATTGTTATTCAGAAGACAGAAAAGAAAAAGATAAAGTCTAGAAATTGCATGGGCAATAGTATTCAGGCGAACTTAATGCTAAGACTTTGTTTGCTCTTGATAGTTAAGTTTCCCATCAGCTATTTATTTTGTTTGTGCCCGTTTTCTTTTCATTCTGTCATGTAATCATGGAGTTCTCTCAAGTAATAAGGAACCACTGCAAATCCTTCAGCTCCTTACATGGTTCTTTCTAAATATCTCCTGTCAATAGAGAAAGTGGCTGGTGCCACTTCTGAAATCAGCTAAGCTACGACAGGTACTAAGTGCATCAGGTAGCCACCGAATAAGCTGAAAAATGAAACTTTTCCTACATGGAGAAGTGCTTTCCAGAGTGAGAAATGCTGCTGATGAGCTTTTCAGAGGTGTTGCCTCCTGTTCGAGTTAAGAGCTTCTGAAAGCTCCTATCAGCAGTCAACTATTTATAGTTTCTCTCCTCTGAAAGACCTCTGTGGCCACAGATTCCCCAAGAGAGAACAAACAGTATGGCAGAGTGACACAGAGGTAGACTACCTAGCCTTTATTTGCTATGATATAGCAGAAACCATTTTATAAGTCTCATTGAGGGTTCATAGTAATTATTTCATGCAGACATATTGTATTTGGGGACTTGTGAAAGATACGGTCTCAAAGGTCCAAATATCTGAGGAGAAAATATATGTGGTTCAATATAGCCAAGCAACCCAGAACTCATTTTGTATTGCACTAATCTTGGAATTTATTTAAGAAAATGGTCTTTGTGTCTTCACTAAGGAAATCTCTGCTCACCAAAGGTACCCTGACTCTTTTGTCTCTTGGGTAGTGTGTGTTCTGTTTTATCCAGATATATTCAGCATCCTGGATGTAACTTGAATTCTTCAAATTGCTCAGCTGGTGCAGCTAAAAAAACATGCAAATATACAACTGTATTTGTGACAGTTTTGAGTTAAGTAAGAAAACTGTGGAATGTTTTCTATATTTATGTCTCTTTGAAATGTTTCTTTGCTAATTTATGCCACCCACTGGGCAGCTTGGCTCTCTGCCATCTTTCCTGCTGCCCCACACAACTATGTTTGTAAGATTGGATGGTGGAACCTAACAATTTAGTGTTTTCAAGTGTTCAAAGTGTCCCTGTTTCTCTCTGGGAAATTATATATATTTGGGCTATTTTTCTGTGCTTTACCACATGCACAGCACAGAAGTGTTGCTGGAAGGTGAGGTTTTCCATATTTCCTAAGGTAATTCCATACTTCTTGGCCATTTTTTAAGTTTATTAAAAGGAGTGGCTCTGTGTGGACCTGACACTGCATGTGCCTATGAGTGGCTCTGACAAGAGAGAGCATAGCAGAGATTCTAGGGCTCACATCAATAAGACCAATGGACTGTAATTATTCCTTTCCCTATCCTCAACACAAGCACGGACAAGACATCTTCTGGACTCAGTCCTGCCAGCTGCCAAGCAACCTGGCTCTGGTCCACCAAAACACTTAAGCACGTACTTGTCTTGAAACAGTTATGTTGAACTATGTCTTCAAAGAAAGACTGCGCATATTAAAGAGCTTTGTTGATTCAGCACCTAAAGAATACAGCATCTTTCAGGAGGAAGCCCTCTGTGCCCCTATTTCATCTTCTGTCCTTTGTCCTGTCCGCTTAGAGCACGAGTGCTTGAGGCAGCAATTATTTCTCATCCTCTCTGAGTATGTGTTAGTGGTTTTAGTGTTTGGGGATTTTTATCTGAACTGAAGCCTTTAATTGTCTTCAATAGTTGTGATTACAGTTCTGAAAGGAGAAAAGAGAGGGACTCTGCGTTTCTTCTTTTTTATAACGCTTATTATTATTCTTGCCTCTTTCTCTTGTTTTCCTTTACTCTTATTAAGCATTCCATTTTTGTCAGGCTTTCATATTTCAGGCTGCAACTCAGAAATTCCCATGTGATATGTTACTATACTTTTTTTTTTTTTTTTTTTTTTTTATTTTTCAGTTTCAGTAAGGAAGTGTTGCCAAGTGGAAAAAAAGGCATTTTACCCAAGCCACTGAACTTGACTACTAGGAACATGAGTAACAATGAAGACAGGAAAGCAAGTATCAGTGGACCACCTTATGCCAAGCAAGGTAAAAATTTGATCAGTGTCTGTGTGCTCCTACAATGTGATCAAATTAGCAAGTGGAGAGAGATTTGGAATTAAATTTCTGAGCCAGATACTTCCAAAATCTGACAGAATTTTAATTTGGACCCAAGCTAAACACCTCAAATAACAGTGCTATAATTCTGGGCCACTATTGATTAGCAGTGTTCTCAGCACATTATATGTATGTAATGAAGTAAAAAGGTGAAAATGTAAACAAATATGGAGGTAAGAACATCAAATCAGCAGGCTATATTACGGAAAGGTTTTGAATATAAGGGATTTTCTTTAAATGCAATTCAGAATGAGCTGGTTTCAAGGTTCTTGTAAGGTCTGGCAAGAGAGATATCTTGCAGATGCACAGCCAGAGAAGCAAAGACAGAGGCAACACATGATTACTCCCCAGCTTCCAGGAAGTCTGTCTAAGGAAGTTAGAGGTTTGCAGAGTTTCCAGAAGTTTTGGAAGGTGCTTATCAGCCTCTTAAGTATTTTCACGTCATCTTAGGCGGGATGTTTGTGGCTTGTGGTTGATCAAGGTAGGTGGCCTGGATCCTTCTCTTGTAATTACTATCCATCATATCTTTTCCTCCTGTTAGTTCCTGATGAACCTGGTACCGTTTAAAAGCGAGATATACTTTTATATCAGCCTTGAAAATCACATGGTCCTTCAGGTCCCACAAACCTTGAAACACAGTTTTGGAAGAGTTGTTCCTGTTGGATTTTCTCTACCTATTGAGTTTAACGATTTGAAAGTGAATGGGGAAAACTGTCTAGTGTACTCAGGATAAAGGAGATGCTTGTTTCCTCTTCAGGTCCTTGAAATAACTTGGTATTTTTACACTACAGTACAGTATTTTACTTGCAACCAATTCTCCCTTCACTGCCTTCTATGCCGTTGTTTAAATTTACAATGTGAGATATACCTTGTCCTTTTTCTACATTTTTGTAATATCTGCTATTCTGTTAGGCACACACTCTGTATTTTGGGCCCTTTATACGTTCTCTTTTTCCATCTCACTTGTCCTTGGAATATCTTATTTTTCTCCCAGTTTTCCTGAGGCAAACTGCAAACCTCAGGATGCTAAAATTTTAGCTGAGCTTGGTAACAGGAATGAAGTCAAAGTTATGCAAACTGAGTTTTATGTTGCTATTGTTGGTGGTTTTGTTATTACTGTTGTTACTGTTCAATCACTCAATTGAGATTTTTGTCCTTTCTTCTCATCACTTCAATTCATACTTTTCTGTAGAGATAATAGCTCCTTGGACAGGGTTTGCCTATGATCACAGAACATACCTGTGCAACCTTGAGTATAATGGGGTGGGATTACAACTGTTCATTTGGTTTCTAAATATCACATAATCTCATTTTACCTGTGTGTGCTCATCCTTGTTCTCCTTCCAAGCTCCAGAGACCCTCCATGTCTTCCTGATGTTTGGCCTTCTTCTGACATCTTAACAACGCTTCTTGTATCCTCTCTTC
The DNA here is from genome assembly GCF_000690835.1 of Fulmarus glacialis. Taxonomy (NCBI): domain Eukaryota; kingdom Metazoa; phylum Chordata; class Aves; order Procellariiformes; family Procellariidae; genus Fulmarus; species Fulmarus glacialis. The sequence goes on from NW_009197110.1 coordinate 14,499, forward strand.
TTTCAACATGAATCCTCCTCCTTCCCCTCATCTCCATCACCTTCAAAGAACCCTTCAGTGTTTGTATTGATTATAGTCAGACTGAGTTTGCATCAGACAGTGGTTATCTAGCCAATGTTCAACAGTTCTCTTACTCTGAATTATCTCTTTTTTCCTTATCAGTCATATATACATAGTTATTCTTTAGAGAAATTTAAGAAGCAAACATGTATCTTTCATTTTTTTAAGGACACACACTTATTTTAGAGATTATTGCAAAATGAGGAGCTAAAACTCATGTCCTTTTCCCAGAAGTAGTCACTGATTGTCCTACCTGTTGTTTCGTTTCTACTCTTTTTTCTCTGTCTGCGTGAAGCAGATCAGTCTGTCTCCATGATGGCAGTCCCTTGTAGTTTGTTTCCTGCTTGTACACCAGATCCTTACAGACACATTTACAATGCATTTACCACAATGCACTATGGCTATTCACTTAAGGCAAGAAAAATCAAGACAGTCTGCAGACAGAAACAAATCTCAGAGGCTAGTGATCACCCAGAGAACCTGTTGTGGAGAAGCAAAGTCCCTTGCCAACTAAGCTAGAGGTGTGTGCTGTGTCCAGAAGTGAAAATGTAATTGGGATGGGTGTAATGGTCATATTGAGTAGTAACGTGTTCATTTTGGTATGCAGTTAATTCTCTGCTATAAACGGGCGTCTTTTTTTATGAAAGTTTTAGCTAGGACAGGTGAGCATCTTTCACTCTTAAAGGCCATTAGATGTAAGCACTAAAAGGTGGTTATGCTGTCTCTATAATAATGCACAATGGGATAATGAGGCTAGCTCACAATGAATAAAACCTTGGTCTCCACTATATTAAAATGAATGGTTTTATATGTGATAAACGCATCAAATACCCACACAGAGCTTGATGGATAATTGGCAAATCATGTCACCATTCAAGAGAAGGTCATCTCTTAAACGCTTGCGTCTCAGCTATTTTAACTCCAGCTCTGCTGTCATTTAAATACTTTGATATTCTCAGTGTTGGCAGCTTGAATTTGTCTCATTTAATAGTCTTTCCCTTCACAGTGCATCAATGAGATGCAATCCCATATGTGACTTCTCATACAGTTTCTTCTCCATGATGTTCAATTGAAGTAAAGAGAGACTGAAACAAGCGTAATGCTTCTTTTGTTTGGAAAAACTGTATCAGCTCAGCATTAAAAATGTTCGGAGTATTTTGGGTTTTGTTTTTTATTTTAAATGACTGCAGCAATTATGTGAGGGTATGCTGAATCATCATATCTTCTCTTTTGTCTTTAGCACTAAATTCACCTTGATTATTTATCTTTACATAAAAATAGATGTAGACAAAGATTTCTCTCATATTAATTGGACAGATTGCTATAAGCCTTTATGGCCGTTGGGCACTAACTTCCCAGATATTACAGAACAAATACTGCTAATAGTCTAGTGTCTAGATATGTAAATGCCGTATTTTTTGTTTTAAAAAACCCAAAACTGAAGTTTTGTTTTTTTTTTTTTAAGCAATATTGAGGACAATGTTAGCGAAACTAGTATTAGAAAATTTCTAAGTGAGTGAGAGTTGATTGCAAGCATTAGTTCTACAGCATAATAATTAAAAACAGGTCTGTAACTAACAAGGGGAAAGGTGTTTTGTTAGCTTAGATGTGTTTTCTTTAGAAGAAAAGAAATGGAATACGAAATTGTAGCCTTGATTCTGGAGGAGGTTTTAAATTTAGGTTTTGACCCTTTGATTTAAAGATAAAAGTATCTGAAACTTTACTCCTAAGCCAGGAGGTAAGACTGGGTGCAAAGAAATGTAAACTACCACATGTAGTTTGGAAGGGAGCTTCCTGTGATGCAAAGCCCACCATGTTTTCAAGTTGGAGAACCAGATATCTGATTCCTGAGAAAAAGTAATATATAAAATTACTTTTCCAGTAGTTGGGGGGTTTAAGTCTTTAGAAAGTCGTTCCACCTTTCCCCACCTGGTACATTTCTCCAGCTTCAATAGGCTTTATAACAACCTTTGACAGACCAATTAGTTGGTTAGTGAAGTAACTGGAAAATGAGACAAAATGTGACGAAGTTTTAGCCACAGCTAAAGGGGTGTTTTTCATTGATAATTGAATGCGCAGGCATTTCTGTGCAGAAGATTCCTTCCAATACTAAGTCCTGTATCTAGTGTATGTTTGTTTAAAACCAAAAGTAAATTTAAATGAGGGAGGGAACAGGATGGAAGGTAAGGGAATAAAGACACATAACATGTCGCGCAGCTCTGCAGACACACATTTAAACACTACATTCATCAAGAGAGTGCTGGATGCAAAAGATGTAGGTAGAGTTTCATGATTATTTCAATCATACATGCATGTTTTATGTTGTTCCCTCTTATCTAGAATCTTAGATTTTGCAAACTGAAAATTTCCATCCCCTTCAATGCATGCTTTTTCTCCCTCTCTGCCCAAAGATGTTTGCGTTATTCTTTAGTTTAAATTTTAAAAAATTAGATTTCTGAATACACTTTTCTTATGTTTTTTAAATATTCCCTCCTTCCCTTTTCTATTGAACAGTTCTATTGTTGGGATTAAAAGCTGAAATTTAGAAAGAAGTTAAGTCTTGTTCCAGAGAAAAATTATTTTCATTTATTGGAGTTTTGAAGTCTTGAGAGTGTGCAGCAGACTGTCCTCCTACCATTGGTGAAGGCCCAGTTCCTGTGCTGTAAAACATCTTTAGCTACCCTGATGACAGTAGCCTTTAGCGTACACTTTAAGAAAAACAGCCATGGTTATGTATGTAATTAACTGTGTGTTCTGCTCCCTGTGAAGTGTAAAAAGGTAAGGAAATCAAATTAAGTCAAACTTTGTTATCTCTTTGTGAATAGTGTTACTTGTACAGACTGGTGGCTTCTTAGGGCAAGGAAATGTTCCCAAACTGGACCATGAAAAGCTCCTCAAGATATTTAAAGGTATCCAATTCTGAAAGTCTCATTTACCTCTTCATTAAGATTAGGGTCATTAAGGGAGGTAAATATTCACTTTACTTGAGAGCAGAACATCAAAACTCTCCATTTCCTTTATCTGCTGGATGACTCTGAACTATCCAGGATCACTTACAAAATAATTCAGGAAATGGGAGGTTCATTTGAAAACATGTTCTGGGTTCTGCATTTCCTACTAAGGGGGTGAGCAAGAGGCAGAACACTAGAACTCCTTCATGATGTCTCTGTAAGCTCCAGTGTTAAGGATTATCTGGTTTTAATACTTACTCTCTGGGAGAGAAGTGCTGTGGTAGCTATCAGGCAGTCACATGCCATTAATTTTTTGCTGAAGATGAGTGCAAACTAAGGCACAAGGAAACGGATTGTCTTGCCTGGCATGTTGTCATATGTTTGTGGCAGAACTTTCTAAGAAAAAATATTCTGATTTATGGTTTTAGTAATAAAACTGTACCTATTTTCACAAAGCTTCATTGCGTGCTCTGACAAGGGCACTTAAATCCCTGATTCTATGATCAGTAAAATAATATGTGAAATCTCATTATCTACCATAATGGAGTGGTGCATGAAAATTACAGTCTGTTTCTTTTTAAAATACACAGTTTTTACAGTAAATTTTCTACAAGCTGGAATAATAGAAGATTGGTGGGGTAACTGGCATATCCTGCATAACTTAAAAGTACTGTGGAAACAGTATAGCCTTGCTTGCACTGGATTGCGTGTGATTTGATACGTCCTGCTGGACTGAAGACAGCTCCACACTGAGCCACCTCTCTTGACCCTGCTGCACCGAGGGCACAGCTTACTTGTAAATGGACTAACCTGCTTGCGAATGATGGAAGTTGTCTTTAGGCCTGCAATCACACAGAGCAAAAGGACCAAGAGAAGGGAAAGGAAAATCTTGTCTTTTAAAAGATGTGAGACTTGGCTCTATGGCTCTGACCTGTTCTAGGAAGAGTATGCAAATATAAAAACTCTTGATAAGGAAATACAGATCTTCTTTGAGGCAAGACCTGCCAAAGCAATACGATAGTTGACTGCCATTATTAGCTCTGAGCAACAATTTCCTAGCCTCTGGTTTTCAATCACTCACAACTTTTCTGAAATTTGCACCTTCTTGTCTGAAACATCATTCTTCAGCTCTGCCTGAATAGAAATACTTCTTGTATTTGAGCAGAAAACCGACATTTCTTTGTAAGTTGGAGAAAACTGGGAAGGAAAATACACTCTGTAATGAAAAGAGGGTGTTTTAAATGAGGGAAATTACTGAATTTTGAAAACTGACATATCTTACAGAAATTACCCTTACTGAAGGGAATAGGAAGGAGATTGGTTTTAATTTGGCCAATTTTAGCAGTTAAAAAATTATTTTTGAGAATGTACAATAGATTCCTCTTCTTTCTCCCATTCACTCGCGAAGTGCACAAACCAAGGCTGATCTATAAGTACATGTGAGTACCACAAGTTTTAATTTTGCCACCAAACTACCCAAGTAGTGGGGCCACAGCTGAAACAGGGGTTCCTTTGTCCTTGGAGAAACTGGAAGAAACTAGTTTGCTTTGAGAACTCATGCACAGCTAATAAGAGGCTGTTACTCTCCATGGAGAAGAATGGGCAGCTGTTCACATCTTCTCTTGTGTGATCTATGAGATCTTTTTATTTCTTAAATACAAAAGTACATGTGATGCCTGGGAGGAGGTGGTATCCTAATACTTGCATCCAAGTGAATAAATAAAGTATTGTTAGAAATTTAACTTAATCAAGCCCTGTCTTTTGCATCTTCTAAAGTTAACCTTTTGTGCTCTTGCTGCAATTTCTCTTTTTGTGTGTATATTGTACAGAACAGGCATAGGATTTCAATAAAACTTTTTTTGACCTGGAAAAACTGCACGTCTGTACCTTTGAGTTATATGATGACTACTGTCTAAATACAGACTAACTCATTTCTACCGCAGTAGTAGCACAAAGAATCTTCTTGAATATTTTTTTTTGCCTCAGCCATCTTCTGCTTTCCCAAGGAAAGAACTGAAGATCAGAGGAGCCCTACCACAATGGTATGCTTATGGAAGACCCAAGCGTTTGCTGTTAGTCTTAAGTTTTGCAGTACTATTCAGGGGTCCTAGACCCTTGTGTTTGTGTAGGAAATTGTTTGTCAACCATCTGACGTTGTGTTGCTTCAAGACCATACAAATATCTTCCTCAAGAATATGAGAAGAGCCTATAATTGAACAACCCATGAGCAGTTCCCTTGGATACAGATACGATTCTAAGCTCACTCCTATTCCAAGCTGTGTATGAGCAGAGAAAAGGCTTTGGAGAGTCTCCTCTCCTCATTTGAGTGCTTCACTGTGTGGTCTTCATGTTTGATTACAGCCCATTTATTTTTTTATCATTTCTGTTATTATTTTGGAAACATTTCAATTAGAGCTCAATTTTGAACTGTACTTCCAGCATGAGCTCAGTTTTCATCCTGCTGCCAAGCCCAAACCAAATCTGCTTGATTTTTCACCCTTTTTATTTGACAAATAAAAACTTGATGCAATGTTCTTCCTTTTAGTCATGGCACCTGATTAGTGGTTGTCTGATTTTACACTTGTGCTACAGTGAAGTAAACTCTTATCAATTGATAAAAATTTTACCTTTGATCATAATTGTAGCTGGAGTCTGATCAGGTTAAACTATTATTAGTCTATCTTACAGCCTTTCTGGACATATTACAGAACCTCGTCCTAGTACAGCATCCATTTGTGTGGGGTATGGTGGGGAGGACATGGAGTTCACACCATGATGTTTTGTATAACAGAACTTTTTTCAAAAAAGTTTTGAGCAGTATTACTAGACTTCTTGAAGAAATACAGCTGTAATAGTACCTGGTTTTTTCTCTAAGGTGTCTGAGATTCTCTGGGTTCATTTAAATTGGGAGATAATTTTACCTTCAGGCTCTGCAGTGTTAGTGGCCTATCAGTTGGCTATCCCCCAAAACAGGTTTAATAGACCCTTCAAACCACTGTAGAAGAAAATCAGTCTAACTTGAAACCTGTTCTGTTGAGATATTCCTGTTGTACTTTTGTTTCATCATCGTTGCTGAAATAATCTTTGAGACAATTAGTGTCTTAGTCCAGCATGCGTTTTCCCTCAAACTCAAGAAAGAAGGAAGGATTTCTGAGGATAATAACAGAATGTAAAGTACATAGTTAGAAAGATTGTTTTCCTGCCGTCTTGTTCCTATCTCTGAATAATTTATTCCTGTAGATACTACTTCTGCGTTGCAGCATAGTTTGAGTGGAACATCCGCTGGTATGTGGTTGGGATTAAAATTCCCATGATCTTTATCTTGAAATGTGTTCCAGTATTTTCAGCTTTTATACCTGTTTAATCTGTTAAATTCTGACCAGTTTTGATCGAGCTGATGGAAAATCAGACTTAGAATATATTTGGATATAATATATGGATTTGGCTACAGAGTGCCTAGATAGTTTTTTCAAAATTCAACTAAGTGATTCTTGACAAGGCTTCATCAATGACACCCAGAAATTACTTTTGAAAATTGTAGCCATGTAGCCTTAGCACTTCTTTCCTTGTTGATCGATTCTGGCCATTTGCAAGCATAAGAGGCACAAAAGCTCTATATTTGCAAGCGTACCAAGATGTATGAATCAGCTGGGTAGCGTACCTCTAAAAAGGTCATGGCTAATAACAAAGAAAAAGTACCTTTTACAGAATAGCTACATGAGGAGGGAAAATGCCCTAATTAAAACACTGTTACTATTACCCACTTCATAATTTAAAATTGATCAGGTGCCCAGTCATTTTTTGTCAGTGGACTGTCTCCAAAAAGATTATTTTTACAGACATTTCAAGGGCCACACTTTAGGTGAACTTCCATGCCTGGTTTCAAGTTATTGTGACTTGATCTGTTGGTGAGTGGATCAAGCCTGGAATATTTCACAGCCTGTCACAGAAAACCTTGACCATTTGCCTGTAGTCCACAGCGCTTTCAGGTACAGGCGCTGAGCACAGCGTGCAGGATCTACATCAGTGTGCTTTGTGACTCACAGTGTCTTGTGAGATCTGAGTCTCCACAGTTTTCCAGGGGGGCTACAAAAGGCCTTAAAAAAGCAAAGGGAGTCTGCAGCCCCACTCACTCTTCTTCCCTGCCTGTCAGTGTATCCGTGATGGTGTGGTTTGGCATGTCAAGTAACATGTATAACCTTCTTCAGTGCTTCATCCTGATATTCTGACCCAATCCTCATAAAAGGCGGTATGACAAAACCTGATGCTTTATCGTAGTGCCTCTCAGGATAATATCTACATCTTTGCTCTGTTCTGAGCATTCCCCACCCACAGCTGACTTTGCACCACAGGAGTCTATAGTTAGAAATGCCATGCTTGGAGTGAATTATGTAACTGATAGCAGCATCGCCTTCCCTGGAGGATATTAAACATCTTACAGCACTTGTAGGGAAGACTAAGTACTAACCCCGCTGCTGAGACCAAGGCTGCTGCTTAAAAAAAATTTTTGTTAATATCAAGAGCTCTGCATGCTCTGCTGCCAGCCTGGGCAGGGCACGTTTTCAGCAGCCGGGTGGTGACTCGAGGGCAGGGGCAGGGAACAGGGGGACTGTTTGTGAGCTGTCTCACGTGTGTGTGTGCATATATATGTGCATCCAGCTAAATTAACAGATGAAAGTTGTCTCATTTCACATTTGAGTTTAAATGCATGGTCTTTATTTGCACTGTCGCTTCAGTCCCAACCTGTGCGGAGGGTGAAAGGCTGAGCAGAAGTCCTCGCCATAATTTGTAATTGCTGCAGCACTGCACCATTGCCATTATCTAGTGCTTTTTTCAGAGTACCTCAGATAATTTTGCACTGTGGAGTGAAATCTCAGCGTGGTTTTCATCTCAGTCTCCAGTCTTTGACTCCATATTCTTTTGTCAGCATTAAAACCCTGGGACACTGTGCTGGGATTGGTTTTGAAGTGTTTTGTGTTTTTGTGTGAACAGCTGAGCCTGCCTTTTTACTATGTAACCACCAACATCAGGTTCCCAAGGGAGGCTGGTGAAACATCAAGTGATGGCACGGTGTTTATTTTAGCTGTCGTGAAAGTATACAGCTAAATATTGGTGAGGGAGGTATTAGAAAATGTATGAAGAAGCTGGAAGTTTGCCCTGAGTTTCTGTGAAGATCCTGAAGAGGAGAGCATCTGCTGCCCTGGTCCAGGGGCAGAGCAGAGATCCTCTGTCCAGCACAGTGTTCATGTGCTACCTAGGAGCTGGGCGGGGGGCAGAGGTCCTGCCTGTTCATAACCCACCTTCTCTCTTTCCTCCATGATCAAAGCAATTAATGTAAGAAAATAAACCAAAGCAAACTAAAACATGACCACAACCATAGAAATCCCTCTCTGTACAAAGTCTTGTGGTAAGTTTGAAAAGGTACAGCTGATTTTAGCTAAGGAAAGGTGTCTGGGGAGAATGTATGTTTTGATGCAAATTTCTGCAGGAAACTCTGGATGGGATTTTGCATTCATTTTTAAATGTAAATATCTGTAATGGGTACATCGGGTGGTTTTGTTTTATTTACAAAGTATTTCTTCCTTGGAACAAAAATAGGTGAACTGACACCTTGACACAGAATAGTGTTTCTCCAATAATGACAAAGTAGGCCCCTTGTTTCCAAGGGCTCTTGACGCAACCAGATTGGCAAATTAATGTGTAGCATTCTCAGAGTGACCTTTTCCTGTGAAATTAACCCATTCTGATGGATCACCAGTGGCCATGTTTGACAGATGTCAGTAACTGGCAAGAAAGTCACCACTCTGATTATGGAAAGCTGATCACCTAATGAGTGCACTCACCAACCTGTAAAAGGAACAGCCTTCTGTTTGAGGGATGTAATTTCTTCTGGCTGCCTGGGAATTGTGGTGATTTTCCTTTAAAAAAAAAAGGGGCAGGGGGGAAGAAGCCTAAGAATGTAAGCACTTTTTTTTTTTCTTTTAACTGTTTCACCAATGAGGCAAAAAGAAATAGTTATTGAGATGTAATACAGACTGCAATGAGGGTATTGATTTTACATGTGATGCTGAATGTACCATTAAACAGAGCTGGGTGGTTGAAAAGGATGGTGCTGCCTCGTGAGCCTTCTGAGATACTGGTTGCCTGATCTGCCACTGATCCATAGCCCTACACCCTGCTGCTGTACGTGGCCCTCTCCTGTGGATACCAGTACCTTCCTCTCCCTCTTCTCCCCTTACCCACCCCCTCCTCTGTTTCAGCTCTTGCCTCTATCAGTAAGAAGAGAGCTAATCTAAAAACACGTAGGGAACAGTATGAACAACCACCATGAGAGTCACTTAAACAAATGGATTTGTAAAACTCGATTGTTCTAAGCCTGTCCAAGCCAGGACTACAACTTGAATTAAACATAAGGTAACTCCTGTCACTGAATCAATAAGTGCAAATAACATAGCTTGCAACCATGTCTCTATCAGAAAGAAGAGAGCTAATCTAAAAACACGTAGGGAACAGTATGAACAACCACTATGAGAGTCACTTAAACAAATGGATTTGTAAAACTCGATTGTTCTAAGCCTGTCCAAGCCAGGACTACAACTTGAATTAAACATAAGGTAACTCCTGTCACTGAATCAATAAGTGCAAATAACATAGCTTGCAACCATGTTTTATTTCCCAGACAAAAATGGTTCTTAACAGCTTTCTGAAGGCTATGCTTCAGCCACCTGCTGCTAAAGTTGTTTGCTTTTTCCTAGAAAATTTGATCTTCTACGACATTAAAACAGACAAGTGTGCAGTCAGCATGCTTGTACATACTTGGGGCTAGATGTTTCGTGGATGTTTGAGAGCCATATTTTTTAATGAACATTATAACTTTTTACAAACTTCATTTTAGCAAGTATAAATGACAGGGATGGAGGGTGGAGAGATGGAACTGTGGGAGTTTTTCTCTCATCCTCACTCAACTTTACCTGGGTTTTGGAGACAACAGCAATCCTCCCTGTTATTGAGAAATGTCAGTTTGCTGCTTTGCCACGAACCTCTTCTTTGCTTTTCTAATACTAGTTTTCACTGCAAGATCCTGTTCTCTTGCTATTCTTCTCTGGTACATGTGCTGTGGTATCTGGGTTGCTGCAGGGACCTTAAAGCATGTATTTTGCAGTACTTGTTTCCATTTTGCAAATACACTGAAGCACACTGTAATACTAGTTGATTTTTGCAGCTGGCATATAAATGTATTGTAGTCCCAACAGGAGAGTGATTGAAATGCAGATGCTGAGAACAGCTGTTTACAGTGAAATCCCGTTTCCCAGTTGGTTTGTTCCGAGCACAGAGGAGTTCCCTAGAAAAATAGATAACCTCTGCTTTTACTTTTTTTAGACTATTGTCCTTTCTAGAGGTATAAAAGCCAGACAAAGGTTCCACATTTGCTATTTCCACAACATTCCTCCAGCAAAGCTAACTGCAATGAAAATTTCCTCCTCTAGGAGCTTATCTCTTTTCTGCTGTTGCTTTTATCCTCTCCAGGCCACCAAGTAGTGTGTTACTTCATGCCCTCCCCTTGGTGTCCTCCACCAGCAAAATTGTTAGGTACCAAAAGTGAGAAATGATAATCTCTATTATTAGAGATCATTAGAATTTTATGGGATTTACCTTCCATTCCAATACTCCCATATATTACAGATGACTACCACTTTTCAGTCTATTTCTCTGCATGCTTTATCAATAATTAAGTAACTAGCAGGTAAATGAAGGAGGAGCAGAATTTCAGATCCTTTATTTTTAATTTCTATTTCTGAGTCTAACATGCAGGATGAGGAAGGGAAAATCTTAATTTGCATGAATCAGCCTACTCTTTGGGTGCTAATTTACACCAGATGAGGATCTTGGGTGCCATATAGTTTCTGATTTTTAAGTTTGTGTCTTAGAGACAGCTCTGCAGCCATACATTAAAGCTGTTGTATGGACAGCAGGCAAACTGCATATATTAACATGTTGTTGTTGTTAAATCTAAACCATTTTTTTCTGTAGAAGCGCTTAAGGGGAAAGAAAACATCCAAAACCTAGTCCAAACTGAGTCTTTATGACACAACAAAAATAAAAAGTAAAAGCCAGACAAACTGAACATGTTTTTTATTGTTATTAAAAAGAATATGGATCTGGACTGACAGCTTGTAAACTAAGATGCAACTTGATCTGATTTCAAATGGCCAAAATGTGTTACTATCCTCAAAACAACCCATGGAAATCATGATGTTTTGTGAAATTATTTGATACTCAGGGTCTTGATTTGTCTTCTTAGTAAAAGGAGATTATGCCTCAGAAGAAAGTTTTGTATTTTCATGTGGTTACCCTTTGAATTAACTATTAAAAGCAAAAGAAAACAAGCTGTGTCTCAGCAGCCATACAGAGACACATGCTCAGGTGATCTATCCATATTTTGCCCCTCATCCTCTCCACTGTTTGCTCCTTTTTAACCTGAAAGCCCAGTTACTCCTACCTTCCTCCCACATCCCTATTTGCTCTTCTATTCCCATTTCTCTTTCTCTACAACCTTCGATGTGGTTAACTGAGGACTTACTTGGGTATTTTGGAAGAGGTGCAGTTTATCAGAGGTGCAACAGCCTTTTCACAAACACCCCTTCCACCCTCGCTACTAGTGATTTAATCAACAGTAAGGGCAATAAAACTCCTCTTTATTTACACTGGACTGACACTTTCTTGAGTATAATGAGACAGACTTTGGCAGGTGCAACTTTATAGATAATTTGTAAAAGCCCAATGGACATTTATTACTCCCCTACCATTAATTATACATGTTTATAAAATATGTGTTAATAGAGGTGGATACATGTATACATGTGATTGTAAAACTAAATGAACATGACATAAAACAAAACTGACAGGATGATTCAATAGGGAATGAATAAGGAAAGGAAAGAGGGATCATTATTTATACATAAAAAACCACATCAATATATTTGGGTTGCTCTGGCAGTGGAGTGAGCCAGGAGCTGCTATTGCTTCTCAGCAAATGATACTAGGTATCTCTGCTGGTTCCCAAGCCTACAACTCTGTATACAGAGATTAGACAGGAGGTACTTAAGTAACAACTACCACCAAGTGAGTGAATAACTGTAGAGTATAACCAAGTGCTTAATTTTTGGCAGAAAAGCAACATTTCTTAAACAGCATGTCTGTCATTCCACAGATATAAACACTATATTGCATAAAAACTATACTTTCATTCCCTAAATGATGTTTTGCAAGTATTCTTTAGCAGCCCCTAAACCAAATTGTTTATAAATGTGGCAGTGGAAAAGCTGCATCCATTAACTTTATCTGAAAAATAAAAAGAACCCTGCTGTTAGTTATGGAAGTAAAAAATAGCTGACAGTCATTTCTTGGATCTTGGTGGTTTTAGTGAGCTGTTTGCCGTGATAGAGGGGACTATGCAACCACAAAACTGTTGGATATTAAAAATAACTCCATAAATAGGTAATATAAAATTACCAATGTTCAACCAAATGAACATGGATGCATTTAGCTACAGCTAACATGTAACACAGAGAACACCTGAGGGCGAAATTCACAATCCTATCTGCAAAACGCAGATGCTCACTCAACAGCGACCCACTTCATTACCTTGGTGCTTGTTTCCTCAAGAAATGTCAACGTCTTTTAGCTAGGTTCAGGTGTAATAGATTTCACACACTTAAATGTAAAACTGTTGGGTGAAAGTTACATTTTCAATGTGATGCTGGTCCACTCTTAATGCATGAAGTTCATGTAAATGTACTCATGGAAACTAGAGTATTTTAATACGTGATTTGTTTGTAGTGGACCTCTCCTTCTTTAAGAATGTTTTCTTCAATTTCAACAGAAGCAGGCTCAGGCCCAGCTTTTGCTGCATTTCTAACTGCTTTGCTTGGGGAATGTGCGATACTATTTCAACACAAATCTTAAGTTTCACCCCAAGGCTTCAGCTGCCGTTCTTCCCATGCACACAAAGGTACCTCTCTCAGGTGGGGATCGGAAGCAGAGGAAGGACAGAAGGACTGTAAAATTGAAATGGCAATAGAGTGCAAACTGTAGAAAGTAAGGATGGCGTCAAAACCAATACCTAATATATGAACACCCAGAACTGAAACTCAGATTGGGAGCCAAATGGTTCATCTGTGTTTGATGGAGTGGACGGAGAGAAGGGGAGGGAAGCACTATGCTGTAAATCACATACTATATGATTTTATATTTATTAGTATATCAAAGATATAAAATACTAAGTAAGAAATTCTTACCCTTTAAGGAAGTTTGAAGCTGAACTTGAACACAACATTTGGTAGATAATCATAATCTTCCTTATAACATAAGTCATGTTAACCAAAAGTTAATTTTCTCTGACTTTTATATTTTTACTGGCTTTGAAGGATGAGTGGTGGAGATAAGAGAGATGAAAATCTCTTACTTTAATATCTAATTTAGCATTAGAATTGTCTGATAGTTTTTGTGTAAAACTTTTACTTCATTATTGCTTCAAAAGCTCCACGGATACCAAAGCAATCCAAAGTGACACACGTTTGGGTCTGATTTTAAAATTGGTTCTGCTTTGCAATCCTAAGTCACACTTTAAACAACAAAGCAAATGATAGGTGTCTTGAGATGCTTTGTATTGGAGATAGCAGTACAGATTTAACTTGCCTCATGGTGGGGAGAATAGTGTGTGTGAAAGTCCCTTTTCGGGGTTCTGGTGGCAAATGCTAAGGTAATGGGCTGCCTGAGCTTTAACAGTAACAGATAACCTGCTTTCACACTGTGCAGCTGTGTGAATTCAGTGAGGCGAGTGTCCTGTGTTTGTGCTCAAAACTGCGTTCAGAGCTTGTTGTTCAAAGGGAGAGTTAAGACAAAACTAGGACAAAAGGGGACAGCGATTCACTGGAACATCTGTGGGCTACATGACCAAAGGACACTTTCTGGGAGATACAAGACAGAAAACGAGATCTTCAGCACGAACAAGAGATTTTATTTTTCAACTCTTGCATGATGAAGGATTTCTAACATAAAAGTTCAGAGCAATCGGAGATCAGGAAGACTGCTGCAAAGACTGTTGCATTCCCAACCCCTCCCATCACCAATACCATGAGCAGAAGGAGAAAGGGATACAATGCAGAATGACCCTAACTGTGAGCTGATCTTGTCCGGAAAAGGTAATGGACTTGTTAAGAGTCTTCCTTTTGTCTTTTTTCTTTTTAATGTTGTTTCAGGTTGTTTGATTTTGCCCAAAAAATAAATTAGAGATGTGAATGGTTTCCTTCATGCCATCCAACAGGATACATCTCTGTGGTTCAGTGCAGTTGTTAGTTGTTAGTTGTGTCCACTCTGACCTTAAGTTAAATAGCTTCCAGATCTGTGTGGGCTCGCAGTCTGCCAGTTTGGAGCACAGACAGCACTCATGTGTGACTCCCTGTGCTGCTCTCGGTGGACATACCGAGATACCAATCTGAATGATACTTCAGAAGTCAAAAAATGAAGCAAATCGCTGCTCATCAGAGCATGTAGGAATAGCAAGTAAGCATCATCCCAAAAGTGTGTGTATCCTGAAGAGACACTTAATGCCATATGGCAGAACTCCAGTTGGGTGGGATCCTCTTACATAAGGAAGCAAGACAAGATTTCAAATTATTTGTGCCTGGCCTTTGGTTTTCCTTGCTTTCCTGGCATGTGTCCTTTTTGTTCTCCTCAGCCCCCTCCTTCCGAAGAGAATGAAAGCCCCAGCGCTGTTTCACTGTTGTCTCTTGACTTTCCAGGAGCCCTTCTTGTCTCTGTTGTATAGACAGGCCAGTCAAAGAGCAAAAATGCCACCACATGGTTTTAATGACTGACAGAGGCACTTCTTTAATGAACCCCAAACGCTCAGGAACATTAGCTAATAAAAAACTGCCTGGCTGAAATATGTTCTCACCGAGCATCTGTAGGGCAATATTTGAATAGCAGATCAGATCATACATATCACATCATCTTCCTGCGGGCTATTCACAGTCAGGAGAACAGGCTAAATTCAAGGAATAGTCTGCAGTAAATAATTTCCTCTTCTGTAGAAGCTTTTCTTCTCCATCCATTTTTCTTCTGGTTTCTGCTCAGCACTTCTGGGCAGGCTGTTTTCCCAGAGGACTTTGTCGGTTGCCATAGGCTGCTGTTGAGGAATAAAGTTCAGTCACAGTCTCCAGAGTAATGTAGAAAGGGAAAGCATTAATTTAAAAAAGAGGCAGCCAAATACTTACAGCCCTGTGAACAGACCCCTGGCACCGCAGAGCTGATTATTCTGGCTCGTTTCTCCTTCATACTTGGGCATTTATGCTGAGTCAGATAGATTAAACTATGCCTAGAGCAACACTCTTTAACTGCTTTTTGTGTGTGTGTATGTGTGTTGAACACCTGTCCCTTATCTCTCCCATTGCATTTAAAGAGTACAAGTCTCAC
Organism: Fulmarus glacialis; assembly: GCF_000690835.1. Classification (NCBI taxonomy): domain Eukaryota; kingdom Metazoa; phylum Chordata; class Aves; order Procellariiformes; family Procellariidae; genus Fulmarus; species Fulmarus glacialis. Next base: position 29,987 of record NW_009197110.1, read on the forward strand.
AATAGCATTTCTATCTCTTTTTCTGAAGAAATGGATTCAAATCTATTGATATTTAAAAACAACTGTTTAGTGGGAGATGATAATTGGTTAAATAGAGGTGCCCTTAGGCTATTTAGTGGCTTTAAAGTAGTACATTTCAATCTGGTTCTGCTTGCTTTTTTAATAACAGCCTTCAGGCATTAAACCAGCAGGACATGCTCTGATGCAATATAGCGATCCTCACCGTCCAGATAACAAGAAAGTGGCCAACAGTTTATATTCCACAGGGAAATGCAAGACAGAGTCATGGACAACTTAGGAACAACTTGTTCATCGGGAAATTCTCTCCCAACATTTGACATTTTAGTGTCCTGTGGTATACATGCTTGTATCTCCTCGTTAGAGATGCCAATACAATTGCAAAAGGATCTCATGATCCATAGAATCACGTACAGCTTAAAAAGAGTCCCAACCAGTTCTTTGCCTCAAGGATTTTTTTCGCAGCAGTGAGTTCTCCACTTAAGAAATCAAATTGCTGCATTGTTTTCAGTTTCACTGTCAGGTTCTTTTGTTAAGAAAAGAAGGTTTACCTGATTTAATTTCGTAAGCCATTAGTCATCACATATTACTTTGTTACCTTTGTTCTTTTTAAATATGCCATCTTCGCTCTAGTCCTACAACAGTTACTTCGAGCCTTTGGTGCCCATGTCCCCACTTCTGAAGTACTTTTTCTCAAGAATTTTCTTGATATAGTGGATCACCACTGTGCACTGAGCAGTGGGGTTTCTGTTTATCATTCATTTTTCATGATGCCTGGATCATCTTCCAGAATCACCACCATTCATTTAGAAGTCAACAACATACACAAGTAGGTCAAACACTTTGTCACAATTTGTGTTACCTTGCATTTTATGTGTTGTTGTGCTCTCGGTTCACCCAGCTTTATTGCATCCCGCTGGAGTGCCATACAGCCTCTCTAGTCTTAATTATCCATGTAACTTTGTGGCATCTGCAGTTTTTTTGCCACCTTGCAACTCATTTTTAGATCTCTTGTGGATAATATGAACAAATCAACCTCACTGTGGGGCTTTGGGGCAGCCACTGACAACTTTTGACACATTTTAATTTGACGGCTATTCCTCCTCTTTAATTTCTGTCTCGCAGCCAGTTTCTATCCAATGACGGGGCTTTAGCTCTGGTTTTGTGTTTCCCACTGTACCTATAAGCCATAGAGAGGTATTAATTCCTTTAATGCCTCCCTGTCCGGCACCTAATTTTCTCTTGTCATATTAGCTATGGATACCAGGCCACCCGCAGTTGTTCCTGACTCCTGCAAGGTGGTAGGCTTGGCCTTTTTCCCAAGGCAAATCCTTCCCCCAAATTCCTGCATCCCTCCAGAAAGATCATGAGCTACAGAGAGTTGTATAAAACAATAACAAGAAGCTGCCCTTCCTGGTAAGGGAGGAAGGCTTCCCTCCAGAGCGTCCCAAAATCCACTGAACAAAGCGGTGTTATCTGAGGCAGTCTCATCACTTAAGGGAGTGCAAGTAACACTGCAGTAATATCATCATGCAAATAGAGATGTCTCACAGATCTAAACTCTCTCTAAATAAGAGCCATTCATAATTCATTGATGGCTGGTCTAACAGTAGTGCTCATTATGATGAAGCAGTTTGGGAAAAACCGGAATCATAGGAAGCTGTAGCGACTTGATAAATATTAACAAGTTAGTATCACACAGGACATAAATCATCCTACACACTTCTACCAGCTCTAAAACACTGCCTATGCCTGCCCTTGGATTTTAACGGCAGGGGTAGCTGCGCGGGTCTTAAAGTTTACTTCTAATTCAGGCTGGCAAGGGTGATGGAAAGCCCTCACCAGAGGGCAGAGTCTGGTTCTTGAACTGTAGTTATTACTTAGCATATACTTAATTAATACTTAGCGTTCCCTGAATGATAATGAGTTTTCAACACTTACAAGCACCCATTGCTCAAGAACTCCCTGAACCAAGGTTGTTCTGTCTTACAGCCAGAGGACTTTTCTTCTTTGCAGAAGCAATTTTTGACCAGTTTTTCTTTCACACTCTATCTCTAGCAGAGCCCTGAAGCTGCAAACAGTGCAGAGAACAGGATCTCCAAGACCTGTAACTGGAAATATTGCTTCCTTTCCTCCACCCTTCCCCACTAGAATTAAAAAAAGGTGACATTCATTTCTACTGATGTAAGTATTTTCTAATCCATATATTTGTGAAACTTTAATTTTAGGCCTAAGTTGACCTGACATGTCTTTTTAAGGAACTTGCCCAAGGCCACGCAGTGGCTCCGTGTCAGTCAGGATTAGACCTCAGGAATTGTTGCCTTTCAGTCCACTAGACCAAGCTGCCTCTCACGCTGCCATGGGAGCTCTCCAGGCCAGATCAGTCTGATTGGTTTCTACACAGGGTTGATCTTTAAAAACATGCGTATCCTAACTGCCTGAGAAACCAAAATAATGCTTTTCTGTACCAATAGAGGGCATAACCTTTTTTTTTTTCTTTTTTCTTTTTTTTTTTTTTTTGTGTGATGGAATTAAATCACACCTGTCCTATACTCTTTACAAAAAAAACCCTTAGGCACCGAAAGCTCCAGGGCTGCTGGTCCACTGTCTGTACTCATTACTTCATCTTTACATTTGGACAGGATTTCCCTTTGCCATTTGGCTAGCTCCAGAAGTGATGTGGGTGGCATTCACAGTAGCAAGAAATAACTCAGGATAAAAGATGGTGAACTCAATTAGAGATTCAACATTGTTTCTTCATTATCATTTTAGGCATCCCTGGACCACAAAACTTACTATCCGGAGATGATATTCTGTCATTTCTCCTTGTCTTAAGGGCTGTGCAAACCAGATGGTGCCTGTGTTCCTGACTATATCATGCTCCCTAAGGAGCAGTGGAAATCTGTTTCCAGCCAGGGTCCAGCTCCAGAATTTGGCTCCTTCCTCTTTCTTCCCCACTTAGTCTGGCTTCTCCTATGCTCCAGGACAGGACACATTCACGTAGCCTGCCAGCCTGCTCCAGGACTCATTGATTGATTGACTGACATGTGAGGTGCAGGCTGCAGAAGAGGCATTTCAGAGCTGTGCTGCAGCTGGCAGCATACCACCCCCCAAAGCCTTGCACCGCTAGGAATACCGATGCCACACTGCCTTGTGCCGTGCTGGGGCTGTGCATCTCTCCTGATCCAAGCACAGGCTTCCCTCCTCCGACATCCAAGGGATGAGGTTTGGGGGTCATCCCACGCAGAGAGATTTGGGATGGTGATGGCATGGCAAACAGAAAGATCAGAGTTGTGCAAAAAAAAAAAAAAAGTACTTGGAGCATGAGAAGAGGAGACTTAGCAGCACAGAGCTGCTTTGAAACCACTAGCTGAAGGTCTGACACTAACGCAGTTAACAAAGCAAGATAGATTATGTAGATTTCTCTGGATCTGCTGGGAAACTGCTGATTATTGCAGTTTTTCAAGGCCCTTTAAAATCCTCACTGTACAGAGCCAGACTAAGTAGAAGACCATCGCAGCTCCTTTTGTGATGTTGCAGGAACTTTGCCAGCCTTCAGATTTTCATGATATACACACAGTAGCTGTGGGACAACTTCTTACCATCCGTAGGTAGTAACAGTAATGTCTTGCACTGTTACAGTGCCTTTCATCTGTGGATATCAAAAGGCTTTCTAAACATTAGCTAGTTAAGTGACGCCAATCCAGTGAGATATGCACTTCTAACTTGGGTGGTTTGGGTGATTTTTATTAATCTAAGAGCTCTGAAAAGGCTGTCAGCCTCCTTGTGCTTACAAGGCAAAGATAATGATAGACAAGAAGATGTGGTGGTTTTGGAGCCCATGGTCTAGGACACTTTAGGTAGGGAGGAATACTTTAGCTAGTGACATTTTTATACATTTTGACTGTGTTCTTAAAAATCCTTTACTGGCCTAAAATCTGAGTAGCCATGTAAAAGGAAATAAATATGCTTCTAGGAATAGCTGAAAGCAATGTTTTTTATAGGGGAGGGAGTATAAAAAGTCTTGATATTGAGTCAAGGTAAAGCAAAAACTAACCAAACTAGTCCCATAGCAAACACAAAACGTTTTATGGCCTATGGTGGTGTTCCAGCATGCCCCTGAAAGCTGAGATTACTTTCGGAGCTTTTATCATCCTGCTAATAGATTTACTTTTACTGAAGGACGGGAAAAAATCCTCTCTGGCAAAAATGTTCTATTCTTACATGGGTTGATTATTTATATTTCTATCTGAGAAACTTGGTGAAATCCCTTTGGCCGCTTTAAAGGGAATTGCCATTTTCGCACTGAGGGTGTGAGTTTGGGTGCTGCTTGTACTCAGGCGGCCAAGTCCTATCCGTCCTCTCTCAGGGTCGAGGTGATGAGCCCTCTCTCGTTGCAATTCAGCCTGTGCTGAGACCAGCCTTTGAAGAGAAGGAAGGAAAGCCATCACCTCCCGAGAATGACTGGGCGCCTGGCAGAGTCCAGCCCAGGTAACTCTGAAGTGTCCAGTCTGTACAACCAGGAATGCAACCAGGGCTTACACCCCTGTGGCATAGCATCTTCCTTTGCTGGGAACTGATGGATTCTTGAGCCAAAGCCCACGAAGCTCCATCATCGCTACTGTGGTACTAACTTGCTAAGGTGGCTATTTGAAATTCTTTGATGCCCTTGTTTTGCAATGAGCTCTACAGAGGCAAGAGCTCTTTTACCCAAATAGAAAATATACTTGGCTCTTAGGCCAAGTGAAATGAAGCTCACAGTGGGATTGCAGCCCCACTTTGTGTCCTTTATGCTGAACTTTGTAAAGGCCAGCACCTTCACAAAGGTAGCCCAGAAGAGAAGGCCAGCCAGAGTAACCATCTATCCAATGGTAACTGCTTATCAAATTCCTTTGCATTCTTTGGTCAGAGTTTTGGGGATTTTTTAAGAAAGCACAAGATCAGTAGTGGACATGGTTTAGCATGCTCTCATTATATTATCGTGATTAGGGGATAGTACAAGATCTAGAAGAAAAAAAACGTGAATATGCATAGAGAGCGTGTTAGAATTCAGTTACACTCAACAGTGTAATATCCTGATATCAAACCAGGTCGCCTTAATTTGAATCAATAGACTTTCTGTACTTTTAAGCATGCAAAGAATAGCATTGACTTCAATGGGACAGTTTGAATCCCTCATGTTAAGGATGTGTTATAATCCATGGGAGGAGGGAAACTAAATATGTATGTGATCACCTCACTTTCCCCATACCAACACTGCTTTAATGTTGAAAGAAGACAGTGGATGCTATTTAGCCACTGTGTGTCCAAGGAGTTACTAGTCCCATCTTAAAAAAAAAAAAAAAGTAAAAAATAATCCACTGAACATTTACTGTGTGAGGTCATCACAAGAACATCTTTAACACCATAATAAACACCCAACACCGCAGCTGAAGTGAACACACATGTTAGCAGAAGTGAGTGTATAATTATCGGTTCACTGTTTGTTATCATGGCCCAAGGACTCATGCCATTTCAAAGAAGACACAGGTGGCAGTCAAGGTAGATGCAGGATAAAATGCTTATGTGTTGTGATCTTCTCACATAAACTTGTAAAATAGGAGTTGAATATGTGTTCAGTGAGTAATGCATGGATCTTCTTTTAAAAAACTCTCCACGGAATTGGTAGGTGTTTCTGACTGATCCTGCTCGGGCTGGAAACTCTCTTGTGCCCTCTAGCAGTTGTTCATCTCACAATCGCAGATTTTAGCACCGACCCACAGACTCCGCTTGAGCCCCAGTGTTAACTGGGGACTCTCCAGCAGGAGAGAGCTTATGCAGAGTCCTAGTGTGGTTTCTCAGGAGCACGGAAAAGACTTTAGGAGTGCTCCTACCCCCTTGCTGTGCTTAGCTGGAGTTGTGCCGAGCTGCTTACCATTACTTTGAAAAGCAGCGAGCAGAGGGTGGCCATCAATCTCAGAAGAGCAGAGCCAGTCAGCCACCCTCAGCAGCTGATGCCAGCTTCAGAAGAATTCTGGCTAGATTTCTCTTGAACTCTTCCTTTTGTCTCCTTTCCCCCTCCTTTTTTTTTTTATTAATTACAGCCCTCAGTATCCTACTGATGACAAGAAGATGGGGGTAAAGGGAGGAAATGTTTTACATAAAGAGCTTGTTTTCTGTTTATTGTTAGTGCATATGGATACCTTTTACACACATACAATGCACGTACAGTTCTTGCTGTAACTGCAACATAGCTCACTTCTCATGAAAATTTATAGACTCTTTCAATCTTTAAAGACAATCCCAACAACTTTAAATATGCTAGAAACATCACACTCTTGAAGGAGGAGAGAGTCACAACAAATTTTTTTGGTGCTACATTGTGCTTAATCCCAAGCGTTGGCTGGTTTTTATTTTTGAATTAAGAAACGAAAGGCAATCCTTATCATTTGAGTATCACCTGATAAACTAGTGTACTGTAGGGCGAGCCAGTCCTATTTCAATGCTGTAAACAGGCATTGATGCTCTTGAAGAATTACAAATGTTGGTCATTGATGAATATTCAGTTTACTCATTTTCTTCTCTGTGAATTTGTTTCAGAAAAAAAAGGAAGCCATAATGAGAATAAATCAAGTGTTTCTCTACTCAAAATCTTTCTACAGCTCTCTTATCCTACTCTGGATGCACAAAGCAGTTGGGAAAGGATTCTGATTTTTATTTTGGTCCAAGAACAAGCCTCAGGTGTTGTAAGGCTCCTCAGCATCACCTGTCACTCAGCTTGTGTGAAGTGCTGAGATTGTTGCTCAGGCAAGCAGTTGCGGGCAGGCAGTGCATGCCCCGTGCAGGGTGCTGCTGCGACAGGGTCCGGGCAGCTGAGCGCTGGCCCAGGGAGGAAGCGCCTCATAGCTGTAGGGGGATAAGGGTAAATGCTGAAGAGGCTGGGAGGATGGGGAACGCAGATGGATTGTTTTCTCTGCATGAGTGTGGAGGCTGGGAAACTGGTAGGCGTGGGAGGATAAGGGCAGAGCAGTGGGGTTCTAAGACGTGTATATGAGAGATTCAGGCGTGTGTGCAGCAGGTCCCAGAGCTGCACTAGTTGTTAGAGGTGGTTTGCAGGCCACGTGGGTGTCTGTCAAGTAATTCATTGCTGGTGTTTGGGGGCGGGAGGTTTAAAAACGTACATTCAGAAGCAGTGGATTTGAGGTCAAATAATGACATGCCAGTGACCTTCTGGGGAACTGCAAGCTTTCCACAATGAGGTATTCTCCCTCTAGATATTTAAAAAAAAAAAAAAAAGAAAAGAAAAAGAAAAGAAAACCTGCTGCATACATACCCACAAACCATGATTTTACTTAATGAGGGCACTATCTGCAGTAGAAACTCACTCTCAGCCACCCTTCTAAGTGCTGCTGTCATTTAGTGTAAATGGTTTCATAACAGCTTGGAACAAAAATTATTTCAAGTCAGGGATGTGTCATTCAGAGCGAATCCAGAGAGAAGTCAAGTGACTATCATATGTGAATCACTTTGAATTTAGCTGACTACAGGATATAATTATCTCCATTTATTGTGTTTATGAACATTTCTTTGTGTGAAAAGGTGTTTTTTCAGTTTTTAAAATACTTTTGGTGGACACAGATTGAGATAAATTGCAAGAGAATGGAAGGAATATGTTCTTGCACCCATATCTCCACAGCTAAAGTCATTAATTGTATTGAGTAGCTCAGTACAATTATGCTTTGTATTCCTACAGTTTGTGTTTAAAGCAAATGCCCAAGACAAGATAAAGTGACATTATTAACACAGAAAAATTAGAGGGAACACCTTTCTCTGAGCAGTTTCAGCCATCACATTTTCAGCTTGTGTTTTGTCTAATTGTTAAACAAGGAGCACAGTTTTAGATTACTGACTGAATAGCCTTTTCTAGCTAAGGTTTACCTTAAGAAAGAGAGGAAAAAGTAAGTCTGTCTTCTCACTGCCTCAGTGCTTGGTCGTCCTTCTGCCTTCACACCCTTGATGCCTAAAGGGTCTGTTTCCAGGTGGAGGAAAACTTTCAGTGTTCCTTGTTTTTCACCAGTGATGTTACTTCAAAGGTTAGAGGAAGGGAGAAGATTTGCATAAACCAACCCTTAAAGAAGTAATGTAGAAAAATGACTCAATCCCTTCCTCCAGACTCTCTCGCTGTATTCTAATTTGAGGAGAACTCACAACGTGTTTTTCTGGCAGTGCAGCACAACACTTCGAGGAGAGGGAAACACGCAGTCTGCTGCAGGCAAACATTAAGACAATAAAGCATTTGAGCATCTGACTGTTTCATACAGTCGGTTTCAGGGAACTCTTTCTTTCATCAGCCCTGGGGTCCGCAGTTATACCACCCAGGGGTTTCCCATAGCACATTAGAAGTGGACAATACTGGTCCTTGGATACATGCTTGATGTTGGAAAACTAGAAATGTTTCCGTTTTTCAAAAAGCTGGTGTGCTGACTTGGTTTGGGACTGCTCCAGAAGCTCCGCATCTACAAGGTGAGCTTTTCTTCCTGGGAATATAAAGATAAGCTGCCATGGGGTGTACAAAGATGAGCTGCCATGGGCTGTAGCAGTGAAAGGTTTTTGTTCTCCTGACAGGAGGACTCTCGGGGTAGGACACCATGCCAGATGCACCAAAGCTGTCTGCAAGTGTCTACAGTTGCACTGTTCAGAAGCTTTAAGTAAACCAACTCTTTCCAATGAACTTTGCTCTTGATCCAGGGCAGTAGTTGTTGGACTCTGTGCTTATTTAATCACACAGACAGTCATTAACATTTTAAACATCTCTGTTAACCGGGAACAGCCAGGAAACCCTGATTTCCAGATTGCCTGTGGGTAGCAGAGAAGCAAGCATATTGGTGATTGCCATGTTTCTGGATACATTTCTCTCGCTTCCCATCGGAGGAAACATGACCAGAAATCTCTTCTGCCAAAATGTGTCCTTACACCTGCCACTATCCAGAATATGTCTCACTTCACGCACACAGATTACAAATGCTGTGAGGCCTGATATTTCAGTAAATGAGGGTGAAGAGAAATGCTGGCGTACTGTGGCGTCCACAGGCTCTGGTTTCCCGATTCCCGTTTCTATCAGCCAGTGTGAAGGACTTCATCCAGCTCTTGAGGTCCTCATTAATGCCTTCTGCGCTGGGCAGCAGCAGGCAGTGAGGAAGTTAAAGAGTAAATGCTGGCTTTTACGTTTTTGCTACAGAAGGTGCAGTTTCTTAGACTGGCATCAGCCACTCAGAGACAAACTCAGATCAGCACACAGATACAGCCAGCCTATTTTTCTCTTTTTTTTTAAAGTACCATCCATCCCCCTTGAAAAGCCCTTCCTTAGTGCACTGTGTCTACCTAGATACATTCTGCAGGCAAGCCAGCAGTTGTCTGCAAGAAAAAAACCCCAGCACTGTGCTATTGCCGCCCCAAAGGTCTGGCTTCACAGATTCATAGCGGAGAGAGGGTGTAGGATTAAGGAGAAGTGAGGAGAGGGGATATAGAGGACAGCAGCCTCTGCCCTACCTGCATAAAAAGATTTGGCTGGGATGGCCTTGTGCTGGCTCCCACAGGTTCAGCTGCCGAACCACTCTTACCCACACCAGCCCTCTTTTTCAGTCAGATGTGGTCAGGGACAAGGCTGCACCGTAGTCTGCTTCCTCCTGGCAGTTTTCCAGGTGCCCCCATGCTGTGCCCAGACGTCTACTCATCGTGAGACAAGAAGCACAGGCATTTGGACTGCGAGCCTGACTGCAAGCCCATGTGGTCCATCCCGGCTGAAGGATGCCCCTTCTCTAGTGGGGTCTGGTGCAGTCCTCCTGCTCTTTCTGAGTTGCCTCCACTTCCTTGTCCTCTGTATCCCCTCTCCTCCCTTCTCCTTAACCCTACACCCTCTCTCTGCTACGAATCTGTGAAGCCAGACCTTTGGGGCGGCAATAGCAATAGCAATACAACAGTGCATACCAAATTTTCACACTGAAATGAGTTCACGTCGAACTCGTACTCAAGATTTCTGCATTCAATTAGCTCTCAAGCAGCATGATTATCACTTGGGCCTTTTCTGATAAATGGCATTCACAGGAATATGCTAATTAAATAATTTGCATTTTTTCCTGTTGATGGAGAAAAGGGACTGAACCATAACTATCACAGTCCAGAAGGAGATGCCTCTCGCGTGCTGGTTTCATGAAATATCCCTCACGGGAGATGGAGGTGGGCCACACAGAGCTGCTGCAGAGTGCAGGGGACTATCCTGCCCGTCAAAGTTTCTCCAAACTTCTGTAAGAAAACATAAAGGTTAGCCTTTTTCTTCTCACTTGCATCTCTGCTGCTATCCATTTTGTTAAGCTTTTGCATTTATGTTCCTAATTAAGTTAACAAGTGAATTGAGCCATTTAATTCGGCACATCGTATCTCTTTGTGGTGCACACTCTACAGTAATAAAGTGGCATTATATAATGATTCTGTTTTTCAAGCTTTGAGTTTAGATCAAATAACATATGATATCTTTGAAGACATTTTCGCTGCTGTTCTTAAAACATATGAATATGATAGTAGTTTTCTTTACACACTGGAAACCAACCCCACTTATTTGCTTTGCTTTGCTTTGCTTTGGTTTAATTTGATAGGAAGTATATGTATAATTATATCTCTCCCTTTTGTCTGTCATTTTTCCTGGAGCCCAGGCAGAGCATGCTCCTAGAGAAAGCAGGCAATGAAAAGAATGGCATCTCTTGAAAGAGATTTTGGCTGTTGCTTAAAAGCAATGTCTGTTTCCAAACAGAAATATTTTAAGACAGATTGACTGCTCTGAATAGGTTGGAAACAGACTTTCATAACCTCAATTATAATGCTTTGATAACAACATTTGTGAGATTAGAAATTTAATTAGCTAGGTAGAGATGTATTTGAAAATAAGCAGAAAACATACAATTCATTCTGGAAGTGTGAACTCTAAAGCTGTTCTATTCATTAAAAACCTACTTGTTGTTGCATAATTTATTACATATTGTGTAAATAAATCACATTGATATGAGAAGAGAGAGGGAGGGCTGTGTGTAACATCTGCAGCCATCTCAAAGCTCTTGCAAAGGAGTCTTTCACAACTTCCTTCTGTTGGTTACTACGATGTAATATCATATGAAATATAGATGATTTGAAATCTCCTTGCTCAAGAGACTGGAGGCTGTAGGGTTTTCAGTTAGAAGAGTAAAAATGGAAGAGCAGTATATACAACTTTGCAAAGGCTGGCGGTAGGGTCTTGTGCAGACTGTATGTGTAAGGTGTTGTTCAGGTTTTGTTCATCCCTAGCCCGTATGATGGGATTAGGAGAGTTTCATTTCCATTATCCATGCTGTGCTTGGCACTTTACAAATGAAAGTTTGTTTCTGCCACCAAAGGATTTACATCTAGGTCAAGACTTTACTAGCCATTAAGTGATCTTGTGTGAATTAGAGCTGGATTTGCCGATGGTAGCTGCAGGTACAGCTGGGTTGTAACAAGACTGCATTTGGAAATTTGCAAAAGGAGCAGAATTACAAAGCAGCAGATGGGAATAGAATTTCTGTCACCAGCATTTGACATCAGTCTCTAGTCCAAATTGGGACTGGGTGGAAGAAAGCACAACTGCACTGATGTCGGTGGTTTCAACTACATGCCCAGCTGCTTTGCTCTGTTGGAAAGGCCTACGGCAACTACAACAAGCTGGTGAATCTGACCCATTACTTTTAAGTACTTTGCTGAACACTCTCACTTTGGGGTTTTGTTTGTTCTTTTTTTCTTTTTTTCTTTTTTTCTTTTTTTCTTTTTTTTTTTTTAATGTTGAATAAATCCCGTCTAGCTTGTTGGTTTTCATAGCATGTTTCAGCTTTGTAGTATTTGGCATAGACTTGAGTGAGTGCGAACATTAAAGAGTCTACTTCTTAATCCAAACCTTTCTTTTCTTTTGGTTTCTAATGATAAATACGGTGTGGCAGAGCTAGTAATTTTTTTGTGGCTCCGTTCTCATCAACAGAACAACTGAATTTCTGAATGGGCTCTCCTTCAATTTGAAATAGTGTTTTCTCGTTGGCAATATTAGGAATTGACCTGAAATAAATGAAAAGTTACATGAGATTATTATTCTCATCAGACTTACCTTAGTGTCTAAGCATCGATTTTACTGCAAAGAGTAAACCTCAATGCGTTCAGCTGATTAATGCGCCTTTTCCAATTTGCATGCATGGATAGTATCTACCCAAAGGTCAGAATAGAGGAGTGAGGTGAGCTACGTTAGTACCTCTTCCTCAGCCGTTGGTTTGGCAACAAAGAGAAAGAGAGCATGTGAAAACATTCATGCCCAGGGGAAGGGATCAAAAAGGTCATTTTCAGCTCCATGATGTGTTTATTTCTTTTAATCAGTTATGATAACATCAAACATACATAGCAGCAAAAATAAAGGCTTGTCTACTTCTGCTTATTCAGCATTTACCAAATTTAGCTCATCTCAAAAGATTGTGATAGGGCTTTCTGGTGCTGTTGTTTTCTGAGGCAGAGAAAGCACAGACACGGCAATGGCAACCACAGGGAGTGATTGCCAGAAAGGTGTTGTGGGGTTAGTAGGAGTGAGAAAGGAAGATGGGCAAGAAGTGTAAAAACTGAGGTATATTGACCTTAAGAGTCTGATATTTCCAGCCACTAATTAGTGAAGGAGGTAATTGCATAGTTGAAACTTAATTTAGTGTAATTACATTAAGTCCATTTCTTGGAAATGATGGATGCAGAGAGGGCCACCAGTTTTTCAAGTGACTTTAAAAGAACAAACCGTGGAGCGATTTCTACAGTAACCAGCTGCTCCTGAAAAAAAAAGGAGAAAAAATCCATCAGGAAAATGTTCCACAGATGCTCCTTCTCCACTTCCAGTGTGGAGGACAGTCATTTCCACAGTGCAATGGGTCCCCCTTGCTCTGCAATATTTCCCATGCTGCCCGTCAGCTCATTTCTCGGTGATGCTACAATGCTGCTTGGACACGTCGGAGGAACGTGAAGGCGCGTTGACCCGGCCCCCTGCCCCTGCACTGTTGCCTTAGACCACCTGAGAATGAGGCACCATGCGCGAGCAGAAACCCACATCCAAGTGGAAGCTTATAGCTGAATGCAATCGACGATTGCCTTGTATTGTTTGATTTTAGGAAGTGTTGTAGGTGGTTTAAAACTTAGGTCTAAGTCCTGCGAGCACTTGCATGTGGTGGGAATCACACCAATCAGATCACAGGGTCAAGTTCACTGCGGTTTTTAAAATGCCTGAGCAGTGTGTCTCTGCTCAGAGGATTTGTACCTAAGAACTATGGGCAGAAGAGAGGCTTATATGGTGTTTAAACTGATGGGAGGTCTGTCTAACGGCTGAGGATATTTCAGCTTGTGGGTAATAGGGTATTAAGACAGCTTGAGAGATCACTTACCTGTGTCCTACAAAAGAAAACTGGAAAGAAAATTGTGCAACTGCCGTTTGTTCGTCCTCAAATGCCATACAGGATTCTCCCATCTTTCAAAACACTAACCCAGCCCGTATGTTGCTGGAAATGCTATGTGTTTTGTCGGTGTTTCATGTTGGGACCAGTCCAAGGCCCCTGCCCTGCCCTGCCGCCTCCTTGGAAAGCCAGGCTGAGGATGGCTCAGAGGCAGCCGGGGACTGCGTCCCTGGGGTTCCTGCTGCAGCAGGGGGGCCGTGGAGGGGCACAGGCAGGTGTGGGAGGAGAGCGATCCTCCCAAAATGTCAGCTGCTGTCTCTGCACCACTCCTCATGCAGTGACGGGCATGACAGGTGCAGCTTTTTGGGTACCTGACCCTACCTCAACATCCCAGATGCAGCCCTTTGCCCTCTTCTCTCCCTTGATTTTAGCAGGGAAAGCCTATTTTCAGCCTGGTCCCATCTCGTCATCATCCATTTGGCAGCAAAGCTGCGTTCGCTTACATTTCTGAGGAGCTTCAAGCCAGCCCTGTCTGATATATATGTATTTTGCATATTTACAGTATCTTGTTACATTCCTTACGAGTAGTGACATCTCCAGGTGTAATGTATCCAGGATCAATAAATGTCATTAAAATGTTTATACATGTTGTAGCTAAGAGATTGGGAGTGTTTGAATAAGTCTCAAGTTAAGTGAGCATATCAAGTTGACAAGCATTCATTTTAAACTTTGGTTGTGAAGGCCAGATCTCAAAGATAGTTTAGTTACTCATTCATCTGAAACACCTCTACTTTTACCTTCTGACTTATTTTGATTTATTAAAACAGAAATAGAAATATATTGAAAACATAAGGCATATTGAATTTTCTTGCTTTAGGCTATTAAAAATTGACCCTTTTATGTTTGCTTAAAAATCTTGAGGGTGTTTTTGATCACTTTCTCTCAATTTTTTTTTTAATCAGCAAAATTCTTAAAATGATTCCCAGTTTATTTGATTGTATTTTCAATTTACCCTGAAACAAACTTCAGGTTTTGATAAATGGTGTTTCAATGTCCATTCAGATAGTGTGAGATTAAAAGCTAATTCTTAAGGAAATTTTTAAAGTGGATGATTGTGACAATATTTTAATCTGAAATTTCATTTTGAAAAAAAAAAAAAAGAATTGCTTCCAGAACATTTCAAAACTGTGTGGGAGGAAAATGTGAAGGAGAACCCTAAATAATCACTTTCTGCATGTCCATGAAAGCAGCTGATATCCTTGACAACCAAACCAAACATAGTAGGAAGGTTTCTAGCTTACCTCAGTCTGTTTTCCATTTACCTGCTCCAAATATATTTTACCTCTCCCTTCAGCATGTGATGTTGTTACATTTCAACCCAGAAACACTTTCATCTGCAGTACTGATATTCTTTCCACTGCAGCAACTAGGCAACCCGTGTACAGAAAAGGTCTCTACCACCATTCCTTCCAGACTTTGAAAATACTGTATGTTGTGTGACATTTTCCCTGCGCATCCCCATCCCTCCGTATCCACCCAGTCTGCAAGGAACAACACAGGGTTTTTTGCAGTGAGTACCACTCCTTTTTCCCACAAGCAATTCTAGCATCAAAACTGGAACATGTTGGTGTTTGTTCCCAGCCCAGCTACATGCCAGGATGTGGGAGCACTCTCTTGCTTTCCTCGCAGATCTGCTCCTATGGCCTGTGAGCATCTAATGAAAGAAACTGGAAGGTTCTACCTTGTCCAAAGATCCCCACATGGTGTCGTACAAAAGTTAGCACTTGATCATTCCCAAATGAAGGGATAGGGGAAACGTAGTGAAAATATTTTGAGATGTAGAGTTCAGTAGAAATGCACATTAGTGAAGTCTCAAACATATGCCTCTGTCTCAGCATCGTACATCTTCATCTCAACCCTCCCCCTCCAGTTTGACATCCGTGCCTCTTGCATACAACCTCACATACCTCCAGTGCCTGTTGCAAGAAAATAAGCTATTCCACTTTGTTAAAGACAGAGCCCACAGTATGATTCATTAATTTATCATTACAGCAAATACTTGAAGCCACATCGGCTTTATGGCTACCATAAAGTGTCCCACCTAACACAGAACGAGAGCACCTTGCAGTACCTACCTAATACTGAAGTGATAATTGCACCATTGCACTGTTTTATGAGGCAGTAATCCAGTGCCTGAACAGATAAACTACAAGGCTGAAGGCTGAGTAGTTTATCTTGATGAGGGAACTATATTATCGCCGAGTAAAACAGCATGATGGTACTATCGCCACTTTTCTCTGCTTGGAGTAGGGATTTTTTCTTTTATGGTGTGGTTTGTGGGGTTTTTAAGTCTTTCAATGTGCCTTTACACACCTACCAAAACTAAATTAAAAATTCTATGGATTTGGATTTAATCTCATCATGTGTTTAAAATAGCTCGCAAGGAAAAGATACTTGTAGACAATACAAGCATCTAATGGAAACGTGTTTGAATGTCGTGTGTAGGCAGGCAACATTACAGAATATGGCCTGCAAAGCAACGCACTGCTGGACTGAATTCCTTTTGTTTTGTTTTTGGTTTGCCTAATTGTGGGTTTATGCCAGGTTCTGATTTTAATATTAAAAAGGGAAACAGTACCAGCTAAGGCTTAGCGTGGGATCAGCCGGTGCGGACATGCACTGTGACCGCAGAGGTTACTCGCCACTCTCTGCACGCTGTGGTGAGTACCTGGGGCTGGTACAACTCGGGGGGATCTGTGTATAAACTGTGGGAGGCAATACTCACTGTGCTTATGTGGGGATGGGTATCTGCGATTTCTGCCACTGCTGAGGCCTGGGCAAAGCCCCCGCAGGCTGCCTAGCTGCCTGTCACATCACAGGGGTAAATTTCAGCTCCCCGAGGGTGTTCATCCCTTCCACGTGTGTACAAGGGTGTTTGTGCATGCAGGAATGTATTCCTCTCATAGGCAATAACCTTGTGCATTTTTTTGTTTCAGCGGTTGTGTACCTAGGTGGGTCTTGATGACTTGGTCATCTTTCTTAAGCTGCTGTTTTTGTTATATGAGGTTTCCACGCTGAGCTAGACAAAATCAATAAATTACAACAAGAGGATACTTCATCTCCTTTTCTTGCAAGCCTCTATTCCTCTTGACATAGGCAGGGAATGTTGAAAGGCAAAATTATTTCCAAATCAAATGATAAACAGTGCCCTTTGATAAGTTTTGCTTATATAGGAGATTCTGAAGACAAAACAAAAATATCTCTCTCTCTTCCTCGTAACTGCTTTCCTCAAGCTTAATAGAAAAAGATAAAATGAGAACCATTACAACGGCATTTGCCACTTTGCAGGCAGAATATACTGCAGGTGAGCAGGCATTCACCTTCAGAGATGAAACTGAGTCAGAGGGAAAAAAAAAGAAGGAATGATGGTTCACGTTGCACTGGATGTTTTTTATGCCAGCCGTTTGTCAGCCAAGCAGCAGACATCTTTTTGCTGCACTTTGGCCCTACAGTTCAAACATAAAGATACCATAATAGAAGAGGCTGTCCAAGTCATCAGAATTATTAAATGTCTTTCCTTTGCACCTAAACCTTTTTTTTCTCCACACAGGATAAATGATATGGTCCCTGTAATATTAAAAAAAAAAAAAAAAAAGTTGTTACTGAGGGAAAATAGGAAATCACAGGAAGAGGATGATCTCAAAGTAAGGGCCATTCTGCAATATGGTTTGCAAGGGGGTACAAGAGACCAAAATGCTAGATCCTCCTCTTGTTCCTCTGTGTCACCTGCAGAAGTGCTGGATGGCAGCCTGAGGAGGATAGCAGCCTCCGTATGTCCCCCGTGTCCCCTGCCCTCCCAGAGAGCTGGACAGGGCTGGAGGTGGGTCTGTGTCTGCTTTACGGTCGGCTCTGGCAGCAGTGCAGGCATACGCTGCCCCTCGTGCAGGCATCATTGCAAGGTCTGCAGTCAGACTGAGGTGCCTATCTTTCTGTGGACCCAAACTCTCAGAAGTGCCTGTTACATCAGGATGGCCAGCTTGAGATAAGTTAGAAGGGCTGGCTCTCAGAAGGTGCTGAACACATCTTTCCTTTTGCCCTCTTTTCCTGCCTCCCCTTGAACAGAGC
Organism: Fulmarus glacialis; assembly: GCF_000690835.1. Taxonomy (NCBI): domain Eukaryota; kingdom Metazoa; phylum Chordata; class Aves; order Procellariiformes; family Procellariidae; genus Fulmarus; species Fulmarus glacialis. The sequence continues at coordinate 47,581 of NW_009197110.1, forward strand.
CCTTTCAAGGCTCTGAAGTCAAGGACCTCCAATCACTAATCCATTTTTAAAGACGGCGGTTGGTCTATGGGTATTTCTGAAACACCATCCCTCTTATCTCTGGTCTCCAGCTAGAAATGTAATGCAGCACATAATTGCACAAGTGTCTCAGTAGTGGTGCAAATTCAAATTAAATTGTGGGATATTTCACACTGTGCACATAACTCCTGATGTCGTTTTACAGGCTGCACAGTTTAGCAGCATGCTTTTTAAGATGTAGCACTACAGTAGACATTAAATACAAGAAAAATAAATGTATGGTCTTTGCCACAGTACGAGATTTTTTCCTTCCAGGGATGACACCAATGTATACCAAAACAATCTATTTAATTCAGTTGAATTCTTCCTGGCAATAATGTCTACAAAAATAGGACAAGGAAGGCAACCAAAGAAGCCCTTGGCCAGCTAAGTTAGATTCAGATTTTTAGAATAAATCTTTACTCTCTTGGACTCAAGTAGGAGAAGAGTATTCACAGTTCCCTGAGCCCTTTCCCCTACTGGGCTGCCACAGCTCATATCCTCATTCTTTCTGTGGGTCACACTGAAAAGCGCTTTCTTCACAGGTGCACTAGCATCTGCTGTTTTAAGGCTGAAGACTGCCTCTCAGCCACTGAGCCTTTAAGGATGCGGTGCTCTGCAGTGCGTGCAGCATGAATACCGTGTTGCCTGTATTCTACCCACCTTGGGAACAACAACGACCCAAAACCAGACCATGACCAGCCAGCTCCTGGCATCTAACCACATGGTCAGCTTTGCTCTACCTGCCTCCCACAACTGGATCACGCTACGTTCACATAGCCAAACAAGTAACGATAAGAAGCAAAAAAACCCCGTGTTTATCATTCATTATCTTTGCTTTCCCTCTTCTCTAGTTTTCCACACATGAAGGATGGGGATAAAAGAACGAATCTCCATTGTGCCAGCTCACTCTACAAAACTGCTTTGGTTCAGGGGCAAAACTGTTCTTGATTCAGCCCAAACAGATTTGGGCAATGACAGGTTTGCATTTCAGAGCACAAGAATGTTCAGGCATCAGCAGACTGGCTATTTGTTTAGGTTTATTTTTTCATACGACATAATCTCCTTCCAAATAATGCCTGCCATCATCTTGGATGATGCTCTTCCTACATGTGCTGTTCACAGTAGCACTTTCAGCACTGACATTTCAATGCTAAGGAAAGCTAAAGGCAGGGAGTTCATTAGAGAAGCTCCCTTCAGGCTTTTGGCAAGATGTAGTGAGATGCCGGTTGTTCCCAGTCATTTTCTGTGAATGAGAATATACTGGAGCACTCAACCAAGCAGAGTACATTCAACATTATTTCCTTATGGTACATACACCATATTCTGTCAAAAGTGCAATGAAAAAGTTCAGTTGATTAGAGTACATTCAACATTATTTCCATATGGTACATACACCATATTCTATCAAAAGTGCAATGAAAAAGTTCAGTTGATCATGCAATCTCTTATGAGGTTTTTTCCTAGCATTTTCTTAACCAGCGGTTATTCAAAATGCAAGAAACTTTTGAAGGCTGCCTGCTGCATGTGGTACTCTTGCCTTCTTTCCCTCACCTCCCCATTAACAAATAGAATAAGAACAAAAACTGAAAAATATTCAAACCTGTTACCCATCAGAAAAGGCGGGTGATATGAAACCATTTTTTTCTTTTCTAAATCTCCCAGCTATATTATTTTTTCTAGCATTTAATCTACTAGAGTCTTGTTGTATGTTGTGACGGTAATGTATTACTATTTTCCAGGCACTACTTATATGTCATCCAAGTATTTGGAGGAATGATAAAAAATTGGGTTTAAGCACTTACGTTTTAACTACTGTAGCCCTGTCATACCTTAGCCCTATTTGGTTTTACCATGAGCCACCTACCCGCCTGTTTAGATGCAGCTTTCTTCCTGCTTTCCCTGACCAGAGCTGGGCACTCCATCAAGGCAGGGTATGGTCTGCCCTGACCTCCCTAGAGAGCGAATGGCACTAAGCCTTCATCTGTTGCTTCCTCAGAAAGGAATGGAAAGGTCAAGGGAAGTTTGATAAAGGTGGGAAAAGTTGGATAACACCTCCCACGCACTTGCTACGCCAAGACATCCTACTTGTTCCTGTTGCCACCGCTGAGAGCCCCGTTCTGCTCCCCTCCCCACTTCCAGCACTACCAAGTTGTTGTTGCTTCTGGGTGGGCTCAGAGCTGCTTGCAGCCCATCGCTGAGTACTCATGAAAAGCAGCAATGGTTCATCTATACTGTAATTGAAGGTATGAGGGCCTCATACTCCAGCACAGCTGAACAAGGTGTAGTCCAGCTAGCTCCAGCACAAGTAGAGTGAAACTAGGGCGATCGAGCCCTGTCTCAAGCTGACCACTGGATTACATATCATGGTTTTCACTGTTGCTCTCAATAGCCAGTAGCTATTGGCAGCCAAATACTTCAGTGACAACTACACAGTCAGGCCCTGATGTTTAGAAAATAAGCAATTCATAAGATGATTTTTGTGATGCATCTATCTAACAATATCACAACTGCTGATCGATCGCATCATTTACCCAGCCAAGAAAGGAATGCCAACAGGACTTGATACAACAGTGTGCCATTCTTATGCTAGTTTTGTTTGTACCTGTATAAAATTCAATCCCAGTGCAGTAAAGTTGTAAAGACAGCAAAATCTTTTACCTACTAACCCTATGATACAGGAAGTAACCGAGGGGAAAAAATTACAACTGAACTTCATCAGCAGACCATTCTTCCCTTGCTCACCAACACTACATTCACAAGCAAGTCACCAGAAAAGTCAGAATGGGAATTTTGCTTGATGTAACTCGAGTCTCTGTTGCCCTAGGTACATTGTCACTGGCACTGAAACCAAATAAACTGACAGTAATCTGGACATGACTGCACATGCTGCAATAGCACCCATAACTACTTACACAAAGAAAAGAGAGAGGCTGGTACTTGCACAGTCTAATTTTAGGCACCCAGCTCAAGTAATGGAGATAATTTAGTCACCCAGTTGAGGCTAGTTCTCCTGGGTCCCCCATGTAGCCCATGGGGAGAAGTTCCTCTTAAAGGGTGCTTCTGAGCAGGAAGATCTCACAGCCATCAGGCTAGTGTTGCAGCAGACGCATGGCGTTCTCCCATGTCGAGGCAGTATGAGTACCTCCCAGAGGTGACGGGCTTCAGAAGAGGAAGGTATCTCCTTTTCCAGCAGCAGGAGCATCTTTGGAGGCCAGCTGGGCACTCTAAGGTCTCCAATGGCACATCAGAAATGCAGAAGGTGATTACTGACCTCCAATGTCTTTACATAATAGGTAGAAGTCCTTCCACTGCTCCCCTGTTCGTCATTACTGTTCCTGTCCTAAATAAGCCAGGTTTTTTTCCAACAGTTGTTTTTTCAGCCAAGATATCTTTTTTCTGTTCCACATGAAGATGGTGCAGGTTTGTAAACACAGCGCTCAGAGGGCTGGCCTGGTTTTGTGATTTCAGCTTTGTTTATGTTTTTTTACCTGGAAACTGCATCATTTGTTTTCTTCTGGTCGTGTTGTTTATTTTGTCAGCCTCTGATGGACGTTGAGATTGCAGCTTTTTACATATTAGTTAATCAAGATGTTTCAGAGGGGTCATCTTGCCTGCCTCCTCTCTGCCAGCACCATGTTTGTCTGGAGCTGCATTAAAGGATTTCCATTTCAGTGGCCCACCAGCATGCCTGAAGTCTGAATCATGGGTGGGTGGTGATTTAAACTAGGTGAAAAAAAGCAAATAATACCTGCCGCCTTTGTCCTGCTGCCTCTCCATTAATGAGCACAAAATTCATGCTCTGGGTTCTGTAAACCTCATCTAGGTGTGTCAGCAAGAGCCGGAACTATATTAAAGGCCTGAAACTGGAAAAATAATTAAGAAGGCTCAATGCCAATTACTTTTCAGCTTCAGACTGCTGCTTACAGTTCATTCCCAACAAACACTGAAAGGTCATCAGCATTTTTTTTTTTTTTCTTATGAACAGGTTATTTAGATTTCTTCTTGGTGTTCTCAGCACTCCGTGGTGTGGTACAGAAAAAGAGCGCAATATACTACAAGCCAAACAGCTCATCTCTCATACTAAATGGAAGTCAGACAAGGACAGTCCATTTTTCTTTTTAATCACAGGTGGTATTCATAGCACTTCCTCTACTTTCTGTTTTCTTTCTTATTATCATGGATAATGCAATGGAAGTGTAATCATTTTTAATCAGGTTTAATTATATACTTTATTCTCATTCTTTATCTCCTCCACTTGCTAAAAAGGTGAGTTTTTGTTTCATTCTGCTTCCTTTTTTGGAGCACTATAAAGCCATCAAATAACAATATGTGGCTTCCAAAGCTAATGTGCCTGCACTGACACAGGCACCCGCCCTAGAAGCCTGTCCTGACTTTGGCATCCTCATTTGGGCTACTCTTGTGTGAGGATTAATGTCAAGGTGTGTCTCGAACCACAGTGAGTCAGTGCACTCCTGTGTGCCCGCAGACCCTTGGAGTGATGCCACATCACAAATTCTGAAACATCTCTCACACCGGTGATAGGTATGCCTTGTACCCATCGTATTCATCTCAGGGGTCTGGTGCTTCAAAGAAGATGCCAGGCTAATTCTCATAAATATTCCTCAGTTTATTAATGCTGAAAAGTGTCCCTCTCATCTTTTGCTATTTCAAAGTACTGTTCTGAGGCAAAAGACTTACGGTCTTGGGTTTAAAAAAATCACATTGTTAAAAATAAAATGTTCTTACTTATGTTATTATGAAAACCTTAGATTGCTTAGATAATTATAAGAAACAATTTAAATTCATTTCTGTTTTTTCTGGTTTAGTTGTTTTTCTTAACTTTATGCTGGCCAATCAAGGTTGATGAATTTACTGCATATTATTCTCTATCATTTCTAGCTCTAGCTTTTCAAATATTGGCAGGTTTGAATTTTAAGTGCTACAGGCAAGGGTGCAGCATATTTGTTTATTCACTTTAATCACCACTGAAATAATAATAAAAAAGACTGCCCTGAGATATTTGTATTTCATCAAGTCTTGTGTTTAAGTTACAAAAAAATATCGGATACTTGGAAGGGGGAGGAGAGCTTGGTCCCCTGTCTTTCTTTAAACTATCCTGCCTGGGCATTCCTCAGCCAAGGTTCAAGGATTCACAGTATAGGTCCAGTCTCAAATAAAGTCCTTGCTTCCTTTTACATCCTTTTCTGGCTGCTGGTGTGCAGTGCATCATGCTGCTTCCCTCTTTTTGTAACTTATTGCCATTCTGGTGACCTTTCCTTTTCTTCTCCAGCTTTCTCAGAAGTGAGCCACAGGCCAAAAAAATGGGGGAGGATGAAAATGGAAACAGAATTGGCACTCACAGTTGCATCCAGCACATTTTTTCTGTTCATAGGGGAAATCTTTATAACCTTGTCCAAAATGTCGACATATTTTTAAACAAACATTGACAGGGGTGGGCAAGCTTCAGCAAGAGTGTTTACTCTAGAGCTCATTTCCTTACTCACTAAGATATCTATGGATATGATATATGCTAAGAAGGCATTTTCTGGGTTGCAGTAAGATTTTAGACAGTCTGATAACTCGGCCATCATTCTCCCAGTCAAATCTAAGGGAAATGTGGGTTTGTTCCTAAGGTTGGTTTCCAATAACCCAATAGAGACTAGCTGTGGGCAAGGTCATTTAACAGCCGAATGGCCATCATTGCTTTATGCGAGAGCAAAGTTATAATAGACAGGGTGGAGTGAGTCACAGCTAGCGAAAGCATAAAGTAAAATAAGAGTTTTTAGACAGTTATAGCATCAAGAGAGGAAAAAACATACATCTTGAACTGTTATAGCACAGATCTACTGGACCTGTTACTCACAGAAGGTCCCCAGCACACTGTGCCGGGTTATTTTCATTAAGACTGGAGAAATCTAATGAATGTAGAGGAAGCAGAGCTTGTTCATCAGTGACAGAGATGCTCTCGCTTCAGAATGGGGTGTTCAACAACACGGGGATGGCATAAGACAGAGGTGAAACCCTGGCTCTGTTCAATATTTGAAGGATATGGGATTTTTGCCTTTGACTTCAATGAAGCCAGGATTCCATGCCAGAAAACTAGTGCATCTAATGTTGTAAAATGTATCAGTTGCATAGCCAAAGAATAGATTTAGCTGATGCAGAATTTGTCATATAGCAATGCTGTAGCATCTGTCACAGCGCCTGAAGATGAGAAAGTACTAGTAACAACAACAGAAATTGAATCTGTGTCCCTTTCATGACAAATGTCACCTGAGTTAGCTATATGTGTGATTTTGACTGAAAATCTGAAACTGGAAATGGATAATGGAGTTGTTTATTCTTTGGCACTTGGTGAAAAGTGCAGAGGTAACTGCTGTACTTTAAATCAACTGTTGATATTTTTTATATGATTAACAGGGATTTTAAGGTTCATGAGGAATTGCTGAGGCTGTTATCCCTGCACGGCACCATAAAAAAGATTTTATTTTTAATCCTGTGAAGGGCACTGTGAACTGCTTTGGTGGCTTTGACAAAATAACAGCTGTCGTGACTGACAGTTCTCCAGCTGCGTGGGGGGGGAGTCAACAGTTTTATTGGTTTGCTTAAAAAGAAATATGGAGTGAACTTCCTACCTTTTCAACGAATGAGGTACTGAAAAGCTTCATGCGGGAAAGTACTTGCACTGGCAAATGTCATGGAAGTTGTTAAAGTGATTAACCTTGTTAGAGCGAGGAACAGAGCTTTCAACGGCTATCACTCTGTCTCTGACACAAAAGTTGCTGAGAACAGAGTTTGGGGATTGGTTTCTTCAAGTTAAAGTGTAAAAGGAGATATTTTAAGAAATGAGAAATATTTTGTCTTCTGAGAATTAAATGTTAATTTTCATGATGAAGCCTTCTGGAGTCAATAAACTAACGGCAGACTTTATCAGCACAAATTGTGCAGTATTGTTGGTTTGTGTGGCTTGGCATTTGCTTATAAAGTAATTCTTACCTCAAGTTTCTTTTTAATAGAAATATTTAAGTTATTGGAAAATACAATGGGCAGAAGAGATTGTCTTCTTTCCAGTTACAGGATATATTTCTGCTAGAACAACAGATGAAGAATGGATTATCCGTTGAAATTGTTAATGTAATTTGGTTTTTTTGCTGCAGCTGGGGTAAAATACTAGCCGCCACATTTTTTTGATATATCCACATATGAGTCTGAGACAGGAGTACTGTAGACCTTACGCAGACAAAATTTTTACTGGATTCAGCAATTCCTGCAGTCAGTCCTGAAAGAGTAAAACATGGTGTGATACCCAACAACATATATGTTTCCACAGACTGGCTTACACTATGAAGTTTGAGTAGGCAACCACTGTGGGATATGGAGTTGCATGCTCCAGCCTGGAGATGGCTGAAATAAGGCATCGCTTTTAGCTGTGGGGATGGAGTAACAGTACAGAGAGCTGCAAAATCAACCCCTTATTGTCCACCCTCCCCAAATTACTTACATCCTGCAGGCAGAAGGAAAACAGGCAGCAAACCTGGTTAATGGGAACTGCCTCCCAAATGTTCCTCAAAAATTAGAGGAGTTTGCTTCAAAAAAACTTGTTCATTATCAAGAAAACCAGTAGATGGAAGAACTTCCTGTGAATTTTAAACTCAATAAAGTGAAGTAAAAAAGCAAAAATAGATTGATTTGTATCCTACCTCCTAGGTCCCCAGCAACAACTGTCAATGCAGGTGTGGACAACATAATAAAGGAGAAAACTACTGAAGTAATCTTGTCACTGGAGTCCTTCTTACTGTGTTGGAAATAAATGTTTCTGTATTTTATTTGTTGCGTGTTTTTTCTGGTAGCATTTTGGAACGCTAACCATCCTTTTAAATTATTATTATTAATGGGTCATTGTGGGAAGAAATGGGGAAATGAAACAGCACCAATATTCTTTCATGTTAATCCAATTTTATGTCAGTGGTCTTGATCTTTTGTCAGCTTAAAAGTCTTATTTTGGTTGCAGGCTATCACAGTATTACAAAAAGATCATTTGGCTTTTCAGTATAGGTAATTTCTGTTCTAAAGGAATTCCCTCCAACTGGAGGAAATGTTAGTATAAATAAGACCAGACAAGTGATTGTGCCTTTCTTGAGAATAACTGGTGCTATAAATTTTAGCTAATCCCAGGCCCAAGGAATCAGCACTCTAAAGCTCCAGGCTGCTAAACACATGAATAGCTCTATTGAAAGCAATGGCACTTTGTCTGTACTTAAAGCTAAGTACCTGCATAACTCTTTACAAGATCAGAATCTAAGGCAGAATGAATTACCCTGGTAGCTCAAACACCTAATTTCGGATCTATAATGCTGGTATTGTTTGACCCTGTTGTCATACTTGGGTTGTCCTACCTGTTCACTGTAAGACCCCCAAGAAGCACAACACAGCTTTCATGTCTTGCCTCTTGATGCTATGGAAGAGGGTAGGTGTACTATGTTTAAGTCAACCCTTGTTTCCTGCACATGAAAGGGACACCATATTCATCTCCTCCTCATCCCCAAAACAGGTAGACTTGTGTTAATCAATGCAAACCGTACACTGAGGTGTTATTATTGCTCCTTTAATTCCAGAAAGCTGGTACTTTGCCACGCCCCTCTGCTAAAGGCAGCTGTTTATAATCACAATCAAACTACTCACTTGCTTCTATGCTGTATTATTCCTGATGCAGTAGATGCTAAGAAAGACTAACTGAGGGGTACTGTAGACCTACTATGAGTGTTAAGGAGTAATATCACTTTTGAGGAAAGCAGCAAAACCCAGCAGTCTGGGATTTTTCATGTTTGTGTTAAGTGCTTCAACTGGATTTGGCTGTTGCTTATTTTTTTCATAATTGACCATCACTTTCTTACATGAGTATGTTTTCTGCTCAATGAGATAGCACTTTGGAGTTTTTTTAATGAGTAATGTGTCCTGTCTTTTAACTAAAAGTATTTTTGGAAGACCTTGTAAAGGAGGAAAAGGGCAGGTAAACAGGACTAAGACTACTGAAGTTTTCCTGTCTTGAAGAAGAGATGAGAGGGCAGAAAGAACAATTTTCTTAGAATAAGATATATGTAACACTAACTCTGCATCTGTTTCATGGAGGGATACTGCATTTCAGTGGCTGGTCTGGGTATATGATGGAAGACCCCCTATTGTAGTTTGAAACAGATCTTAGCATGAGCCTGGTAATTCGAACACAATTTGTGCTAGTGGTTCATCTACCAAACCCTCTGGTGTTTTCATATGAATGACGGACAGGTAGAGGCATGTTTGTTACCTGCAGCACATGGGTACATTAGACTTGCTCCACATAAAATCCCCTGCAGTTCCTAGCAAAGTGCTGAGTGCAGAACAGTCTCAGTGAGCTACTACAGCCTGGCAGAGATAGCTGAAGCTGAAACTGATAACCTGTTCTGCTTGGTCTTTTGGGAGTATGAACTGGAGAAGCAGCTGGTTGTCTGTTAAGTGACAAGTGGAAACTTTCTCACTTTTTTTTTTTTTTAAATGACTTTGAATGTTTTATTCAATCAAATTATGATTGATATAACCTAAATAATGTGGTGCTGTAATATTTCTGCAGTTGGTGGTGTTTTCTCTCTTCAAGTTACCAGGGCATTCATTTCTACCTCAGCATGCTGTGTTTAGAAAGGCATTCATAGAGCATCTCCAAGACCTTGGTAGAAGCATCTGCATTTTTCCAATGAGCTTGAGACTGGCACCCAGGGCTGTCTAATCCTTTCAAAATCCTCCAATTTAGGAGCAAGCCACAAAAAAAAGCAGTGGGAAGTCTGGGTGTGGACTGCTGGGTCTGAGGCTGAATGGATTTGATGGATGGACTGTTTGGTGGATGAGGAATTGGTTGGATGGTCATATCCAGAGAGTAGTGGTCAACGGCTCAATGTCCACATGGAGACTGGTGACAAGTGGTGTCTCTCAGGGTTCTGTATTGGGACTGGTACTGTTTAATACCTTCATCAGTGACATAGAGAGATCGAGTGCCCCCTCAGCAAGTTTGCAG
>NW_009197111.1:0-307 GCF_000690835.1 Fulmarus glacialis
GCACCGCATATGCCCAGCACCCAGCACCCGATACACCCAGCATCCAGCACCCACCACTAAGACATACCCTGCACTCACTTATGCATAGTACCCAGCAATGCCCAGGCCCAGCACCCCCACTACCTAGCACCCAGCAATCCAACTGCCCTACACCCACCACCCGGACATGCCCAGCACACAGCACCATTTGCGGTGCTGGAGATGGCTGGGTGCCGGGCAGCTGAGAAGGGGCTGGAAAGGGAAGGTTAGAACTGCGAACATACTTCACTCCTGGCTAAATGTTTGTGGGAGCTCGACCGCTTTCCAC
>NW_009197111.1:688-1873 GCF_000690835.1 Fulmarus glacialis
AGTCCTGCATCTGTCCCAGAGTCCCATGTGGAGTGTTGCCGCTTCCGAGGTAGGCTCTAAGGAGGGTAATGGTTAAGTTGATGATAGGTGCGAGAGCAAACACAGAGCCCCAGTTAGTGGAGCTGATGAGGAGCTGCGAAGGGGAAGTGAGTGCCAGCATCAACCTTGAGTCCTTGCTACTTCTGTGCCTGAGCCCCATGTGGTGAGTGGCTGCTTCGGAGCTGGGCTCTGATGAGGGTATGGGCTAGGTTGAGGTTAGCGCGAGTACAGACACAAAGCACCGGTGTTGGTGGCGCTGATGAGGGGCTGCGAAGGGAAGGAAAGGGCGAGCATCAACCTTCAGTCCTTGCTACTTCTGGCCCGAGCCCCATATGGTGGGAAGCCGCATTGGAGCTGGGCTCTGATGAGGGTAAGGGCTAGGTTGTTGTTAGGTGCGAGAACAGACACAGAGGGGGAGAACAGGCACAGAGCCCCGGTGTGGGTGGGGCTGAGCACGGGCTGCCAAGGGAAGGGGAGGGCCAGCATCAACCATCTATCCTGGCTGGACTCTCTTGGAGCCCCATGTGATGAGTGGGAGCTTGGCTGTGATGAGGGTAAGAGATAGCTTGATGTTAGGAGGGAAAACAGAGACAGAGCCCCGGTGTTGGTGGAACTGAGGAGGGGCTGCCAAGCGAGGGTAAAAGTGCCAGCATCAACCTTGAGTCCTGGCTGCTTCTGTGCCTGAGCCCCATGTGGTGGGAGGACGCGTCGGAGCAGGGCTCTGAGGAGGGTAAGGGCTAGGTTAATGTTGGGTGCGAGAACAGCCACAGAGACCAGGTTTTTCTGGGCCTGAGAAGGGGCTGCCAAGGGAAGGTGAGTGCCAGCATCAACCTTCTATCCTGGCTATACTCTCTTGGAGTCCCATGTGATGGGTGGAAGCTTTGGAGCTTGGCTCTGACGAGGGTAAGGGCTAGTTTGTTGTTAGGTGCGAGAACAGACACAGAGCCCGGTATCGTTGGGACAGAGGAGGGTCTGCCACATGAAGGTGAGGGCCAGCATCAACCTTCACTCCTGGCTACTTTTGTGCCTAAGCCCTTTGTAGTGGCTGGCCCTTTATGAGCTTGGCTCTGAGGAGGGTAAGGGAGAGGTTGAGGTTAGGTGGGAGCAAAGTTACAGAGCCCCGGTGTTGGTGGGGCTGATAAAGGG
>NW_009197111.1:2113-2623 GCF_000690835.1 Fulmarus glacialis
ACCCAGAGCCCGCGTGTATGTGGGGCTAAGGAGGGGCTGGCAAGGAAAGGGGAGGGCCAGCATCAACTTCAGTCCTGGCTACTTTTGTGCCTGAGCCCTATGGGGTGGGTGGCCGCTTCACAGCTTGGCGGTGGTGAGGGTAAGGGCTAGGTTGAGGTTAGGGGCGAGAACAGACAGAGAGTTGCGGTGTTCGTGGGAGTGAGGAGGGGCAGCCAAGCGAATGTGAGGGCCAGCATCAACCTTGAGTCCTGGTTACTTCTGTTGCTGAGTCCCCATGTGGTGGGTTGCCGCTTCGGAGCTTGGATCTGATGGGGGTAAGGGCTAGGTTGAAGTTAGGTGCAAGAACAGACACAGAACTTTGTTGTTCTTGGGAGTGAGGAGAGGCTGCCAAGCGAATGTGAGAGCCAGCATCAAGCTTGAGTCCTGGCTATTTTTGTTACTGAGTCCCATGTTGTGGGTGACAGCTTCGGCGCTAGGCTCTGATGAGGGTAAGGGATACGTTGATATTAG
>NW_009197112.1:0-40150 GCF_000690835.1 Fulmarus glacialis
GCAAATGAGAGCTGCCGAGCGTTTTCCCTACTCACGGGTGGAGGGTTGGGCGCTGGGATGGGGTCACGCCTGCAGCACGCGTTGCTCATCCTCTGGCGGTCACCGTCCTCACCGCGGGGTCCGGAGAAGGGGACACATGGGATGGTCCGGTGCCTTTGTACCTCGGTCCATCGGAGCCCAACACTCTGCTCGTGGCTCCCCACAGCCCCCCGGCGTTGGCCAGCCCTCTCCGGCAGGCTCATGATGCCGAGGGGGTTACGACGAGGTAACCTTTAAAGAAACACATTTAATTTCTGAATTAATAGCCCCTGGGGCTGCTCTCCTTCCCAGCAAGGCTTCTGGCATGGAGAGGGGCGATGGGAAGGCAGGCAGGGCTGGAAGGGCACATCGGCGCTCGCTGGTTTGGGATTCACGTTGAGCTCGTGCTGCTGGCTCGGTTTCAGCTGTCACATGCTATTACTCACGCCTCCTAAGGACGGCCTTTACATTTTTTGTTTTTTTCTGAAAGTCTCCAAATTATTTTCCTTGGCTGCCTGAAAGGATTTTAAGAGACTAAGTGACAGCCTGCTCCCCAGCCCTCAGAGGGGCGGAGGTGCCGGAGGGATTTCGGGGAGGATGACGGGGTTAGAGATGCTCATGGAGCTCACGCCCCTCCGCTACTCGTGCAAGTGTCCAGGTGAAAGCCCATCCCATTGCTCCCCACCACCACATTTTGGGAGTCAAACAATAGCATCAAGGTCAATCCACCTCCCCGAAAACACCGGGGAGACAGTAACACCTTTAAGAGAAGGCAAAACTAGGAGAGGAAAAAAGTAACCTGCCTCTCTCTGCCTTTGCCACCGCTATCACAGACGAGATTGTTCTTCCCCCCGACTCCCCGATGAGCTATTTTCCACAACAGGCTGCTGATGGTAGCAGCCACTTGCTACTCCAGGCAGATCAGAAGAGGCTACGATGGGTGTGCGGAGCCCTCCTTCACCTGAAAGGTTCACGAAGAACTGCGGTCCTGGAAGAGCTGGAACCACCTTCTCCCCTTGCACTGCAGACCGGCCAAGGAAGGTCCACACTTAGTTTTCTTTCTCATCATTTATTTCTGAGAGATGTCGAAAAACTCACTTTTTCCCCGCCCAAGATTTTTTCCTGCTGCTTGATATCGGAGGATGAATTATTGTCTTGCCTCTGCTGAGTAACGATGGCCAACCGTCAGCCAGAGCCAGACTTAGGTGTGAAAGTTAAGCTGGAAAGATTTAAAACAGTTTTTTGGCAAGACCTGGCTGGTTAACACGTGAAGCAGAGGAAGAAGTCTTGCTTTAACCCAAACAACCACTTTAATTCATTTATGAAGATGTTAAAGACTTACTACTGCCTTGTAGTTGAACAGAGAGAAGGATGAGAAGACCCTCGCATCAAAGAACCCATTTGCAGCTCACTCTGAAAGCAAAACTAAAGCAAACTGTGCGGTGATGATTACCAGAAGGCTGCAGGGACTAGGGCTACAAGTGCTCCTCTGAAAGGTAGAAGATGTGGGCTTTGGTCCTTATCTGACGAATCCTGCTACAATTCATGGCTTCCCATGGTCTTAGGCACACCTCCCCGCTAGCCGAACCCCTCAGCCCCTCAACTTTTAAAGGAGGTGACAGCCCCCGAGCTCCCGCAGATGCTCCGTAACAACCCCACACCCACGAGCAAGCGCGGCGCGCGGGCTCTGCGCTGCCGAGAGGAAGGCAAACCCCTCTTGGAGAGCACGCGAGGAGGATCTGGGGGAAGCCTGCCGCCTGCCTGGGGCCCGCGTTAAGGACAGCACTAGGAAACCTCCCAGCCCGGTGCGGCCCGCGGACTATTACCCGTTACTGCTCTTCCATGTGGGTGGCAACGAAGCCGCAACGCGTAGTCCAAGGGCGATCAAAAGAGACTTCAGGGCCTTGGGACCGTTGGCGAGGGGATCTGGAGCCCAGGTTATTTTTTCCTCTCTCCTTCCAGTTGCGGGCAGCGACATTGGAAGAAACAGATAGACCCAGTCTATTAATACATGGCTCTGTGGCTGGGGTCACTACCACAAATTTGGGGGTCTCATACCTGGCTCCGTGGCTGGTGTCACCACCACAGTTTGGGTTTTTTCCATAATGGGATGGCCTACACAGCACCAGGCTTGCTGGCGTCAGATGGGATTCACCTTTCTCCAAGGGGGAAGAGGGTCTTTGCTCGTGAGCTAGCGGGGCTCATTGACAGAGCTTTAAATTAGGCTTGAAGAGGGAGGGGGACACTATCAGGCTTGCCCGTGACAAGCTGTGGGATGACAGGCCAGGGTTAGGGGACGGGGTGCTACCGAGGGCCCTCAGCCTGTTGCTCCGAGACGCGCTGGGTGCACCGGAGCACACCTGACGGAAGGAGTTAGATTTGCCTTTCCAATTATCCGCTGCTGTCGTTACGACCTTCCATAGTTAAACAAAATTACCCTAAACAAACAAGGCTCCAGTGCTCAGGTCGAACGCTGGCATTAGCAGCCGTCCACACTTGCTGCTGAAAAGCCCTGACATATTGATATTAATTTAAATTTCCCCTTGACCATCATTTTCGATTCCCTCCAGCGCTGAACTTCTTTTTAGCATTGAGGCATGTTCCTCCTACTCTTCTATTAAATACTTTAAAATTAATTAAAGAGGCTGGCTGGCCAGGCAGGGTTTTAAATTCCCTTTCTCAAAGAAAAATCTGACTCATCCAACACCTCTTGCAGGGACACGAGCGCTGGAGGCAAAACCGTGCTGGGGCAGCTTCCAGCCAAGGGCTTTGCAACCCTGTTCTTTCGAAAGAAGAAAATGAGAATAAGGACTCCAAGTGCCCACCATCTGCAATTAATTTTCACAAGGAGAGCGGTTAAGCGCTGGAACAGGTTTCCAGAGGGACTGACAAATCTCCGATCCTTGCTCGGTTGAGTTGTGAACATCTCCAAGCCCTGGAGCAACCTCATCTGACTTCGAGGCAAGCCCTGCTCTGGGCAGGGGGCTGGACCAGAGACCTCCGGAGGTCCCTCCCAAACTCAACCACTCCCCGTCTCTAAAAAGGCTGAAAACCTGATAGAGACCATTTGTTGAGGAGGCGACTAATTAAAAAAATATTGACCAAATGCTGTTAAAAAAAAAAAGAGATTACAGTAAGTAATTATATGCGACTTAATATGTCAAATGTAAAGAGCTACCTGAAGGAAAGAAAATTAAGGGGATTAAAATAAGGAGCGTACCGCTTGTGACAAAGAGACAAAGACAAAAAATGCCATCAACTTGTGTTCATGAGCTGCTGTGTTTCTAATTAGGGACAGACACCAAATTTGCATTTTATCTTGATTGAAACAGAATGAAAACCGAAAAAATAAAGGCAGCCGATGTTAAACTGTTTTCCCTGTTTAATTCAAGGAGTAACCTTACAGCATTCAAAATAGCTGGTTTTTTTTTTCTTCTGTTTTTAAGATCTCAGCTTCGTCGGAGTGATTTCCATTTAAAACACAGAGGACCTTCAAGTTGGGGGAGAGAAGGAATAAGGTCACCTGCCAGGCAGCAGCTGGATGGCACAGAGCAGGGGTACAACAGCAGCCCCGGCAGCTTGCAAAATAAATTAGTAAGGCATCCATAAACAAGCCAGAGGCTGAGGGAAACCCATGCCTGAAACCAAGGGAAGCAGCAAGAGCGATGGCCATCGCTCCTCGCGCCGGCCCTGCCTTCAGCGGTGGCTGGCTGGGAAGGATGCTCCGCGCAGCTCAGCACAGTCACCCAGCACCAAATTCTCTTAAAATGCAGCAAAATAGAAATCAAGCTAGCGGGACGCATCAGCTGCCATCTGACAGAAGGAACCAATTTCATTTCCTTCTGCCACAGTGACTCTGGTGACTCATACGATAGAGACCTGCAGATAGCACCTCGGAGAAGGACACGCGCTAGCGTGCTCTCTTTTCTCTCCTTCCCTTCTCTCGTTGCTCTCACCCCCCCCCACTGGCACGCCAGAAACCATGGAAGAAAACCAGCACGCAGCATCTGGGGGCCATCCACACCTCTCTTGGAGCTGAGCATCACGTTTCTCCCCACTGGACAAGACTCTCCAGAAGCCAACAGCAATTTCAGTGTGTCCCACACCCTTCTAGCTGAGAGCCACAGTTGTTGGTTGAAGGAGCATGGAAAAAGGCACCAACGTTGAATCAGGACAGGATCTGCCCCAACTCTGCTGTAAGGCTTCATCCCTGCTCCTTTGTTCGTACCCCCAAGAGCACCCTTGTTTTTCTTTTCTGTCCTGTGACCAAAGGATGTCAAAAGACCACATAACCTGTCTGGGAAGATCAGAATCAGGCTTTTAACACCCGGAAGACATAAGACACCTTTCACACACCACCATCAGTTACGGTTTCTTGATGGGTGGCCCAAGACTGCAGCAGGGCCTTGCTTTGCTGACATGGAGAGAAGTCCCTGCGGCAATCTCAGCCTCAGAGGCGCGAGGGAGACGCGTACAGCAATGAATAAAGGCAGAGAGATTCTGTTTGCAAACCGAAATGCTTCCCACAGGTATCACTGTATACATTGCACCTTCGCCACCCGCAGCTAGGAAAAGATGCTACGCCCACCGATTCCACTTTCAAGCTTAACGAGTCCTGGCAGCAACCCTGACAGCTCAGCATGACTGCTACTTGTGAAGACTGTCTGCACCTTCTTACCCCTCCCGCTATCCTGCCAACAAAGCAACAACGACTCTTAGCATCATGGTTTATTCCCCCTCCATATGTACAATTAAGTGTATGCATGACCATTAAAAATAAGGCTACTTATATCATGGCTCTGAAACACATTACAAACCAACTCCATCCCCTCTCTTATTACAAACATTCAAAATGCTTGGCTTCCATGGTGTGCAGAGAGGGACAAATGCAACCAGACCACAGGGGCGATTAAGTGGTGCAGGGCTTTGGTAACTGCATCTAGAAGCTTCCTCCACTAGCTGAGATAGTCAAACGCAGCCAGGTCAGTCAGGGGGGAGATCGTTATCCCACGATGTCTTGGTGAGGTCAGTCCAAGTCCCAGGCAACTGCAGGTCACCTCATCTCAGCACGTTGCTGGTGGCAGGCAGCAGAGAGGCCCAGGCTCGCATGGACAGAAGGACAACTTACTCCTCTCCTTTGGAGCTGCCCCTTTGGGTCGAGGCAGGGGCATAAGGAGAGGAGCAAGCCCTTCTCTTCTTGATGACCAGAGGACTTCAGTCTCCAGAGGTGTCAACCTGGGTGACATTTCTCAACATTTAATGCATCTAAAAAGAAAAAAAATAAATCAAAGGAACAACTGAACCATATCGTTATGAGATCTCAAAGCAGATTGCTTGCATGTCCAGGTAAGGCTTAGAGACTTTCTTTTTCCAATGGGGATGAAGGAACAGTCCAGATGAAAGTAACCAGAGATGTGCAACTAAGGACAGCCCTGTGTGGTCCTGTAAGCTCCCTTCCCAAGTAAATCTGTTCCCATATGCAACAAGAGAGAATCTTCCAGCTTCAGCTTGTGGCTCAATAAATTTTATTATTCCTTTTTGTTTTTATTTAAAAGAATTTGTTTTCCTATCATAAAAATTAGACAACCATACCACCACCAGCAGCAGCAGCAAAGTCTGTGGAGTTAATGTTGATGGCAGACAGTTCACTGGTGTTTCCAGTGTCTCAAAATGTCCTAGAAAGTCCATAAATGGAAAAAAACCCAAACATGATGGTTTTGGGGAGGAACATCAAGGTGGTTTCGGTTTCTTGTTCTGCTGAGGATCCCAGATGAATACTGTAGCATATCAGCAGGACCAAGTACCTCATGCCTTGAGAGAAAACCCTTCATACCAGCTCCAGTACCTGATAAGACATTTAGAATAGCAATTTGTGACATTCATTATCTCCTACATCAGCATATAGATCACTAGGACAGGACTGACTCTTCCGTCTCCACCCCTTACCCTTTATTCACCGAGCGTGCAATAATATCACGCAAACGGGATAAGCACTTGGCAAGGATCCCGATTTTGGTGTCTGCTCGCGCTAGGATAAATTACGGCATGAAGCAAAACCACCCACAGTTGTCTCATTTCCACTCATCCCAATCAACCAGCTCTTGGAAATCTTGTAATAGAGATCAGAGATTTTGCCCTCTCGGCCCTCCGTGCTCACATTTCCCTTGTCCGCGCTAAGATGGTGCGTCAGCCTCTGAAGGCATGGTCTAGAGATGGCAGAAGAAAAGTAACTGCGAGGGCTGTCACCTGCAGAGCAATTTGCACAGCCCGTATTAACCGGGGGTGGTTTTACTGGGGAAAGCTCGAGGGCTTGGCATCTGCCCCCAGATTGGAGTGGATTTGCGCAAACCCAGTCCTCTCCCAGACCATCCCACCTTTCCCCTGCGTGCTACCAAAGGCAAATGGAAATACCAGAGTTCTGACAGCCCTGGCTGTTTGCGCATTTCTCTGTCTACCTTCTCTCATTAACAAGCAAAGTGCATGAGCAAAACCTCTCCTCTCTAATCACTCTCCTGTTGCTGCTGGATTCACTTCAAGATATCAAAAGCGTCTGTGCATTTTGCCCATTTTACTAAGAAGGAAGTGACCAAAGTAATGAGCAACCAATTCCACAGCCCGCTAAATAAATGGCCTACGAACAAGAGGTTACAGCATCACACGCTGTCAGAGCAGGAGTAACCAGGCCACTCGTGGCCTAAAAAGGAAGAAAAAAAAAAAATCTTGACACAGGCCATTTGGGTCTCCCCCCACTCCTGCTTTTTTTGTGATTTTTCCAGGACCATTCAGACCAGCAACTCTGGTCTGGCTCCAGAGAGCTGCTATCGTCACAGGGATGCGAGGGGAAATCAGGATGAGGACCTCAGCTTCATAAGAGTGACAATCCAGTGTGCAACTTTGCAAACAGCAAGTAAACCCCTTCATCAGCAACTACAGCCCAGGGCTCTGGGCTACAAGCTTGTGGCGTTAACAGCCAAGCCTCAAAAGCATGGTGGAGGTCAACGCTGCTGTGTACAATTTGGGATGGCATCAGACCTGGGGTTCTCCGGAGCATCAGGTACTGGTTTGGATACTGGTTTTGCTTGGCTGTCTGACAGACGCATAAAAGGAGGACAAAGTCTTTTCCATATTACTTGACATTTCATGGGTAGAAATACATTGAACAGACACTCTGGAAGACTTCTAATTCGAGTGCTGAAAACCTAGCAAAATGCTGGCTTCTCGGTGCACGGGGAAGGCTGTTGCTTTCACAAAACCCTGCACTGGCAGCTGCTGTCTGTTACAGCCAGTCTGGGCACCAGGAGTAAGCAAAGTGAGGGAGCATCCCTGCTCTTTTTAAACATTGCTCCAGCCGGCTGCACATCAGGAGCTCAGCTTTCAGCTCTGCTGCACCCCGTGTCGGCGGCAGCAGCCAGAGGACGGGCTCTGGTTAAGGCCGGCCAGTTAACGTGCAGCCTCTGCTGCCACAAGAACCAGCACGAGCCTGGGGAGATGCTTCTGCCAGACCCTCCGTGCTACCAGGACCCCAAGGAGCAGCGGAGGCACGGCGGGTGCTGGACGGCCGCCAGCAGCTTTTCTACACCTTGCTTTAACTGGGTTTCATTGCTGGTGTGCTGTCTGCTTGCTCCGCCATGTGCCAGAGGCAAATACATCATTTCAATTACAAAATTCTACAGTTGGGATGACCTCCTCTAATGGTTTCTCCTGGCTGTACGGTTTCTCTGACCTTGCTCTTTACTAACGACAGATTCAAGCGTTTAAAGAGGAGATGCATGAAATAACTTACCTTAATTGTACCCTGACTGTTAGCAGCAATCAGCACGTTGGACTCCTGGAAAAAAAGAAGAGGCACTATCAAAATCTGCCATTGTTTTTTTTTATTCTTTTTTGGAAGAAGCCCCAGAGAGGCAGCAGTTGTTTTTATCTTAAACATTAGAAGTGTATCTAATTTCAAAGGGACTTAACTCTTCCCATTTCCACGATGCTTTCGAGGCTAAAAGTCTTTATAAAAGTTATATTACCTTAAAGAATTAGAAAGCAATAATCCTTAGTGCTTGTACAGAGCTTTAAATCTCCAAAGCAATTTACAAACATGAATTAATCCTCACAGTCTCCCTGTGAAGTGGGCAAATAATAATAATCATTTTCATCTTTTGGCAGCATATGGACAAAGGTCTCCAGCGCCCTAACTAAACTGACTAATCACCATGACAAAACCTTTCCATCTCTGAGGCCACGCAACCTCTCCCATAGCCACAGACAAGTCAAACAAAGAGGAGAAGAAATCGGAGAGCAATAGCAGACACCCCCAGTTTGGAAGGGAAGATAAACAGAGAGGGCTCCAGCCTTCAGAAAGGCAGCATCTATTTACCTCCTGCCAATTGACGGAGTTGCCTTTGGAGATATCCTCATTGTCTGCAAATTAGTGGTCTGCAGCGTCAGCCAGGCAACCCCAGGCAAAAACCGGGGGAGACAGCCTCTGCTCTTCAGACCGCATTCCTGATGCGACACCCTCCCAAACCAAAATCGTTCCGACAGGGGGAAATCCAAAGGAATGATATAGTCCCAATAAACCTAAAGCATGTAAGCGCTGGGGCGTCGGCAACAGCCCTGGAGATGCCGAGGTTGAACCACCGCTCCCAGACCGGTGTCCCGCATCTGTCCTTGTGCCAGCAGTTGTAACGTATGCTGCCAAAGCGCCCGCCGCAAACTGTTTTCTCCAAAGGCAGCTGATATCTTTTCTCAGACACATTTCTCCATTTCTCTCACTGCTGCTATCCATCCCCAGACAAACTTGCCGTAATTATTGCATCGCTTAACGCATGCATTTTTAATAAACTCAGTGACTAGAATACGCCCCGCTCCAAAGGCAGCGGAAAGCCAGCCCCGACCCAGCCCCAACAGGGTCGCAAGCTGCCTTGCCACGAGGTTCGGGACTTTGCACAGCCACCAGCTTCAGAGCAAAGGGAGAAAAACCCTTTTCAATGCAAAAGGCCGCTTATCAGGCAAGAGTAGCCTTGTGGCGGACCACTGGGCTAACTGTTATAGACAGATTTGTTCACCCCGGTACAATCACTAGGGGATTAGTTAAGACTCCTGATATTATCTCACCAATGATCCTCCAAGTCAACTCCTGAAAAGAAAGTATATCCTCAAAGGAAGCATATACTCCAATTTCCATTAATTTGGTGGCTAAGAGAGTCTAATCCCGTGAACCATTCAGCTTCTGGTTAACAGCATTAGAATCAAAACCCACCGGGGGGAATGCAGATATAAATGTGATTCGGGACTAAAACAGGGACTGGGATGCCAGATAGGATTTTGTAGGCAAGGGAGAGACACTAGCAGCTATCTAGTGTGCAGTGCAAGAGACTTGAACTCCTGAGTACAGATGATCCAGGGTTTGAATGATTCCTGTTTGCACTGTGAGTGATTGGTAATTCATCCTGCTGCTGCAGTCTGCTGGGGTACCACTGTAAATGAACTCTGGTTCAATGAACAGTTTTACCTGCTAAATAAAATAAAAACGCCAGAGGGTAATATACTCTCACTCCCTTGTTCTTCAGAAGCCACTGGTTTTTTTTTTTTTTTCAGCAGGGTTTGAGCTAATCACCACTCTGCTGCTTTTACCCACAACCATGAGATGCAAACAGGAGCAGACAGCAGCAAAATTAGCACCAAACCTGTCATCGAACAAACAGTGACTTGCTTGTTAAGGCACTCTAGCACTGCTTCCCCAGGAACACAGCTAAGTAACTTGTTTTTAATCCTCTAAAGAAACAATTCTCCTCCTTTTGTGTTGCCTGTAAAACAGACAATATATTCAGCACGTTAAACACCTAAGCAAGCTGTGAAGTTGCTTAGATCTGTAGGTTTGTAACTCGCAACAGCTGTGAGCATGTTGAACCAATCTTTTTGCCAGGACACACCTGATGGAGTTACCACGTCCTCAGAAGACAACCACCATGACCACTTAACTGGCAGAATACGCGTTTCCCCTACCGCACCACTATGAGCATCTGTATCTCTCAAGCATGAAAAACAGGGTATCACCATCCACTGTGGTTGCATGTTCTACTTTACTGTAATCACTTGGTGGTTCTGTGCAGGGCAAGAAGGTTGAAAGGCTGGCCTTCCCCATCCCTCCCAAATTTGTTGTCTGCAGGAGCCAGAAACTCCGAAAACAGAGGCAGGGGGTATGTTGGAGATCCACCCCGGCTGAATAATCCTGCTCTGAAGAAATCCACTTTTGAAATGACTCTTCTATGCATGCACCTCCTGCTATAGGTGGTAAGTAGCTGTAGCCCTTCTTAACAGGAGAGGCAGAAGGTGCCAGCTGCCCTTGCTAAAACAAGATTGAAGAAAAAAAAATGAACATACAACAAAATTCAAGCGTCAAGGGTTTACTGCCTGGCAAGCAACAGCATTTTGTTCCATGTGGCTGCTAATCTCAAGTATTACTGCACTCCGGTGGAAAGCCACCGACTGTGTAACCTGATGAAATGTGGCAACCTCTTCTCTGCACATCAAGGCAGATAAGGAGCGATCGGTGGAGACGTGGCGCAATGCACTCGGGTCCCCTGCGATGAGATAATGTGGCATCTCAACAAGCCAGGGACAGCCATAAAATTGACAGGAGACAGCTTAAGAGTTTTCGTCCTGTTAAGTCAACAGAAAGAGCAAGGCTCTGGCGATGTCAAAAGTATGCATCTTCTTGTCTCTTGGCATTACATATGAATACAGAAAGATTAATTGACAAATGTAGGTGCTTCTCAGGACTCAGTCAAGATTAACAGGGTGTGCAGGTCCAGAACAGCTCTAAGATGCTCCAGGGCTGAAGTCCTCTGCTAAGACTTATGAACAACCTTCCACACATGCCAACTTTTTCCTCGACTGCAGAGACAGTATTATGTGAAGTCTGAAGGACAGTTCCTTGATGTTGGGAAGGACTTGACTCCACCACAAATCTTTGTTATTGCCCACGGACTGGATGCATATCCACACGGAGGTAGGCATTATGCAAGATGAAGTCGCAAATTGGTCCTGAGAACAAAGACAGACCAGAGAGCAGCACCTCTGACCTGAACCTGACACATCTCTGTTCTCCTGGATGTGGCACTGGATGAACACAACTGGTCTACCCACAGAACCTTAGGAGCATTTGCCCTTGGGATTTGAGGGGACTTCCATTGATTGTGCCAAAAAAAAGAAATTTCTGCAGCACATTCTTGATGGCAAAGAAAAACAAAATCAAATTTAGGACCTTCCTGAGTAGATGAGATACCTGCTACATTCATCATTTGAAGGAATTATTCACCTGGTGACAGCTGGATTTTGAAGCACACTGATTTCCTTCCCTCCTATACGAGCCCTGTATTTGGATGGCCCTGGGGAAGCAATTTGTATAGGGAAGGAAGGGAGGAGAAGGAAAGTCTGGCTGACTGCTGGTATTCGTGCAAGAGCGGTCGGCATTAAGAGAATCCGAAATGCTCTGGATGTTTTGCAAAGCTTGAAGAAACTCAGCTGAACAACTGAAAATTGACAGAGCTGCTTCAGTGCGATAGGGAGTAAAAATCAGCTGAGGTTGTAGCTCTTCCACTCTTTCTTTACATCTTCGTGCAAGAAAACATTGGGGGGGGATGGACAGCTGTTAAAACAGCACACACATCTCCTTGGAGGGACACACACTGATAATATCCAAGTGGACTCAACTCCACGGAGCAAGTGAAAGCTCCAGACAGACCCTCTAGCTAAGCTGTAAACTCATCCTCTCAGTAACTGCAAGGCTCCTCTCTGTCATCCCTCTTCACTAATAAAGAGCCATGGTGGATGCCCGCCTGCAGCCGCAGTGCTCCAGGAGTTAAGCACCCCTCTCGCCAGCGGGCTCGTGCAAAATCATGGGTATTTTATCGTCTTTCTTTCCTGACACAAAATAGAGAGCCTGTCCCAAAGGGGCTCAAAATAGGCAAGATGAGCACAAATCACTCACATCTTTTTTTTTTCCTTTAATATAATCCTTTGCGAGACCATTGCTCCTCTGTTATCCCATATATATCAATCCTTAAAGAAGCTCACACTGAAGAAAAAGCTGGAGCATGGTCTACACAAGAGGAGGAGCCCAGATGCCGACTTTGAAACATCTCGGTCCCCCTGTTAGGAATGGAACTGTGAATCAGAACATTTATGCGTGAACATAACTTACACTTTTATACTTTGTAAACGTGGTAGTTTTGCAAAAGCTAGTCTTACCAGTCTAGAACACAGTCAGAGTACTTGAAGGCTGGGAACTGCAGTGGGTAGCTAACCACGGCTTTGACCACGTAAGCCAACACATAAAAGATGCCGCAGCACTTCTCCGTGCCATTAGCCTGACAAAACTAACCTTGAAATAAACTCAACTGACTGTGTTTCTGTCACAGCCCACGCTAAGGAAGGAGGAAAGTTTGGCTAAATGAGAAATGGTACAACGTGGACTTATTTCTTACTTTTACGCTCTCCCCTACTTTTTACAGATACCAGCAATATAACACAATGGGCTGAAGAAGTTGTTCCTTAGGAGGATTACTAAGATGCAAGATGCGTCTCTTCAAATTGTATGTGCACATGTTCATGCGATGGAAATCCTATTTGGGACTTTCACGGTATTACAAATAATTACAGGCCATGAAGTTTGTGCCTGTTATCTCCCCTTTTCTGCGCAAATAAAGCACATTTCGCCTCAAACTTGCAGCACAGTCGTCATTGAGGTAAGCGTGAATTTTCTGGATTTTCAGCTAGGTTTGTTCTACGGATTCACAGTTAGGATTCTTAAAGATCTTCTTTTAAATTAACAACTTCTCACCTTCCCACCCCAGTAGACGTTTTTGCTAACAAATGGCTGGTTCGTCAGCAATTCTCTTTCAAGCAGACAGACTCACTGCCAAGTAACCCTGAACACTTACTCAAAGGAACTGGAGCCTAATTAAGCAAAGTTGTTGATACAATAGGAAAATATACAGGGTGAGAAAGCTTGTATTCAAATCGCCATTGTCTTATGTTATTTATAGGCAGAATAAAAGTATATAGTTGAACTAAATCTAGTGCTGTCTGTACTGAAAGCCCTTTCAGCAAAGCTACTTGGTCCTTACTGAAGATGGCAACTATTACTTAGGTGCTGGCTTTTAGGACTGAAGCTGCAGACCATCTGCAAAACATACTTCATCAAAACTTTTCCCATTGACATAGCGCACGAAGCTTTTTCGTGTATCAAGATGTGTGAAAGCGGTTCCCCAACAGACCACCACTGCTTGACTGCTCTTCATCTTGTAATTAGCAGATTCTAATGGCTTTTCACTCTAAATCCCCCGGGGATCAGGTTATTTTCTTGTTGGATGACTCAAGACAGCTTTTATTTTTGAAAGAAAATTACAAATTCTAGCCTAGGAAACACAATGAACCTCCAGTGTGCAAAAATCAAGAGGTTTTTAAAAGCTAAACTGCTAGATTAGATCTCCTCCCAGTAGGATAATGTGTTGCATGCGGAATTTTATTTTATTTTTTTCCTTTGTTGCGATACAACTGTTATCGATGAAGGGGTGCATGGTGGGATGCTTAAAGAGTGGTGCACAACCCACTATCTCCCTGTGTGCCAGAATTTCCTTTATATAGCATTACACTCACCTAACATTAATCCCTTCTGAACGATTTTAAGGGAATATTATCTACACAGTGAACATCAGGCCCAACCAGAAATTAATTACTCCTTTAAACCAAGTACTTCTTTAAAGAACAAGGTCTTACACACAAAAGATGTCATACCAAGACATTTCAGGAGCAGCAACACCCAACTCTTTTGGTTTTAAACCTGGAACAGAACACGCATGCCTAAACTGTGTCTTTTAATCCTTAGAAACTACATTTTTATCTCATTCTGAAGGTAATTCCTTTGTACACACAGAGATAAAGCCTCCTTAGGCTTATCTGGGCCAAAAAAGAAGCAACAACTCAATATATCTGAAAAAAGGTCTCGTCTGTGCTTCTTTCTAGCTGCAGCTGCAAATACACAATCTTTTGGGTTTTTAAGTTTATAAATGCTACACAATTACACCCGCACAGCGTAATGAAGATGTTTTCTTAACACATTAACCCACAGATTTAGAGATGACGGCACTCCTTTGGCTTGCTTTCTATAGAAAGACTTGCCCGCAATCATATGCACACACGTATAGCTTCTTCTCACACAGGAATTCATGGACACAGTATAAAGGGGGAAAAAGCTTTCAAACAAATTAGTGTTTTCATCATCCTACATCATGCAGAGTTTGCAGCTTCTGCACAAAATGAAGCACGTCTTGCTAGGAAACGTGCACAGGTAGAAATTCAATATCTCCTTGAATCCCTCCCCTCGTTTTTCTGCAATTCCAGACTTTAACCTCTGTACCAGAGATGCTTTTATCAAGTTTTCTAACACTTCCACATCTGGTATTTTCTAACCGCGACTCTCAATACATGAATATGTCCCTCTTTCCTGCACCCTGAAGAAGCAGTCTTCTCATTTTTGGATTTTACACTTAATGCATTTTTCTACTCCTATTCAGACCAAACTCTGCACAAGAAGATACTGTATAACTGGAAGCTTATTTGCTATCATATACACCCAGGTCTCTGTATTCACAGCACATGGGTGCTCAGAGGAAAGCAGCCCAAGGCTTGCTCCAATGACACACTCAAATAAGTAATAAGCTATCTCTCAGCCAAGTGAGAAATCACTTTTTCTTAGCATGACCTTTCCTTTCAGAATGTAGCTCTCAAGAAAACAAGATCAACAAGGCAACTGAAGACCAGGCTAGAAGAAAATAGAAGTACGCACGTGTACGGTGCTGCACATGGACAGGCACAGATTTGCTCGTTTCTACGCCCTCTTCTGAATTCAAGACGGAAACGGAGGCCAGCGAGACTGATGAGAAGAGGGCAAAGCAAGCTCTGCAAAGGCAGGAGAGCCAGCCAGCACAGCTCACCCCAGGAACTGTCGATACATTACAGGTGACCGCCTCTGTAATTTAGTTGTTCTGGAACAAAACTGGTTTTGATGAGCGCCTAATTTATTTAGAACTCAAGACGAGAATAACTCGTCAGACACTTATTATTCTGCATCTACTGCAAAGCGAAGTACGCAGCTGTAACAGCTGTTGCACGTTCCCCATCAGGCAAGGTAGGAAGACATATGTTAAAACCACATTACGTTGGCATTAACCCCTCTTCCCCAAAGTGCAAGTCTTCTCCTCCTCTATATGCGGGAATATTGAGCTCCACTGCCCATCTATCTGTGACAAGGTCTCTAAAGCTACTTGTCCCTATGGTTGTATATCCTGGGATTTCAGACGCTCCCCATAAACAATATGCTCAAGGCCTTGAACAAAGCAGCAGCAGTGTATAAATATAGCTTGCAATAAGCCTACAAAAAATGTATACATAAACATGCAACACATTAGCATTAATATTGCAAAACCACAGGAAATGGCTAGGCATTCGTTTAGTGAAAACAGCTTTTAGCATCTATTCTCTTAATACTTAAAGCTCCCAAATATTTGTTTGGCAATTCCACATAATGCAATGCTGTACGTGGCTTGACAACTGCACAGTCCAAGACCTGCATTCCTACTGCCGATACATTTTCCTCCTTTCTCTTCTACTGTTTGTTGCAATCAGTCATTACATCATGCTGGAGGTGATGAATTTAATCTCTCCCCAGCCAAGGTCATGCTGCCCTGCCCATCAGTGCTGTATGTGGCAAAACCAAGCCCCAGGGTGCTATCATTACTATCGCTATCGCTGTTGCTTATGCCTCCCTTCCAAACCCTCATCAGAAACAAAATGTGCGATCTGAAGAAAAGGCCACCAATCTGCATGAGAGTATTCAGAAACATGACCTAAATCTGGTAGTTTTAGATTTTGATTTTGTGCAGACCAATGGCAAACCATCAGGGATCGGAGCCGTAAACAGCAATCAGTAGAACATGAAAAGCCTTTTCAGTCCAAGCTACCCCGAATGAGACAGACAAACAGTCCACCCTACAAGCACAGCCTACCACGGCTGCTACACAGCCCAGGCCTGAAGCACCGCGAGGACCACCACTCCCAGCTGCTGCACTGGGAAGGAATGGATGGTGGTGGGAAACTCCTGAGAGATGCTAAAAGACACCCCTTCCCGTGCCTCCCAGCTCCTCAGTCCTCTTTAATTTACAAAATACTCCTTGCCCTACTGTGAAGGGCAAACTCCAATTTGTTTCAGCCTGCTTCAGGTTTACTTGGTTCTCTTATACCTCTTTCACACTCATGATGTGTTTCTCCCATCCCTCTTACCTTCTCTATTCTTCTTCCTTCTCCTTTTTGCCAAGTCAGTGCTTTCTCTTCCAGCTCAACTGTATCCAGCACTCCTCAGCTGCTCAGTTCCCTCTTTTCAAGTCTTCTTCACACTTGAATCAGCAATTCCCTAGTTTGTGCAAGAACGCTTTCATCTTTCCCAGCCCATCTGTCCCATATCCTTCGGGGCTTTTGTATTTGTGAGATCATTGTCCCTTGCATGGCATCTCTCATCAAAACCCTACTTTCAGCACTTTGTTCTCGAGTTTCAGCTGCCTCTTCCACAGCACCCTGTACATCTTCCTAGCTCTTTCTCCCTCCCCTTATGAAGCCACCTTTGAAAATCCTGCTTACAGAACAGTTTCCTTTTCTTTCCAACCCTGTTCCAACACGCTAGCACCAACACCAATGTGCACATTTTTCTTGGGTTCAGAAAGGGAATAGATGATGGTTAACCTTCCTCTGTGGTCCCAGTATCCAATCAACCAGCTGTATCTGGTCCCACAGGCATTCTCTTCTTAGCTCTGTACCTCTAGGTCCCTGAACTCATTACTGCACTAGGATGACATATCTGTTCCTCTGATCCCTGCCTGGACTGTCAACTACAGCTCGTTCCCACATCCACCTCAGAAACATCTGCCTAGGTAAAAACCAGAGGATAGAAGAATATAAGGGGGCAGAAGCCTTATGGTTATAGACTGAAACACCATGTTATTTTGTGGGAACAAACTGCTGCTGGGCCAGGAGCTTTCAACAGGAGAAGGTGGTCCATGTCAGCAGCCTTGCAGCTGCACACAAGCCCCAGATATCCTTTCTTTCATGCTTTTTCCTGATACACAAGAGCTAATACCGCACGTCAGCTGCCATGCTGAACTGGAGCATGCTCCTCCAAAGGTTTCCAAGTTGGGCCAAGAGGGATCACTGCTAGATGACACATCTCCTGTGCTCTATGAAGCTCAGCGCACTGTTGATGCTGCCAGTGGCTTCCCTGGGCCAGGCATTGGAGTTTGGATCCTGTTATTAAATCAGTCCCCACATAGCAATACCACGAAACAAGCCGTTAGCTGGTCCAGCTCCTGCTTTCCCTTCCTCTCCCAGTGCCATTAGTTTCAGTCTCTAAATAGCTGAATGATACAGGCTTAAAACTGACCCAACCACCTTGACGTTAATATTTTAAATTATTAAGTCTTAGTTCTCTAATGCCAATAAATCATTTATATGTGCACATTTAATTAACAATCCAATCAGTAAAAACAACTTAGCATTCGCACAGCACATTTTATCAGAGGAACCAAAGACACATTACAACATTAATTAAGTGTAACAAATGCCCTGGTGAGGTAGCTAAGTATTATCCTACTTTGACATGTGGGGAAACCGAGGCAACACACTCGGTGGATTTGCCCAAGGTTAATCCAGATGTTCACAATGAGGCACTGTAGAGAAAAAGCAGGGAGAAATACCGCTGAGATTTAACTCTGCTAATAAGCATTCCTTTTCTGAACTGCAGTATTTACTTATTTGCTGATGAGAAATCTGTTCCAGCTGTGTTCCTCTCCCAAACAGACTAGGGGCACAAAACCACTGCTATCAAGCATGCTTATCAACCCTAAACTGCAACAACTTGCCAGGTGAGGCTGAACACACCGGGTCCAACATGATGCCCAGCCAAGGGTTTTGAAGAATATTTAATGACCCTTCCCACCCACAGTTCACACCTACGCACACATCTAAGCTCATGGGACACAGGACGCTTACCTAGCAGTCATAGGTCCTAAACCTACATCAGTGTCTGGTATCTCCCAAGCGCTCCAACAACTCATCCAACCCTTGGGGAGTTTCACACCAGGTTCCCATGTCAGGAGCACGGGAGAAGAGCAAGAAATTCCTGAATGACACTGATTCTGCTCACAACACTGAACAGTTATGAATCTTGGAAAATATCAAGTGTCCCAATATCCTCACTCTTCTACAAACTTTTAGTTTAACCAGCCTTTCAGACCATGCAGAGCCTGTCCTGCCATCTCCTCCTCCCTTCCCACAGCCAGGAGATGATCCTCGCAGTGGTCCCAGACAATGGTGGCACCTGCACAACTGTGGCAGCTCTGTTTGAGGACATGCCCTCAACGTAAAGTTCTAGATCCACCAGTTTCATTTGCTTCCCCCATTTGGTACCGAAAAACATCCGTTCTTGGGACTGAGGCTACAGCTGACAGCCAAATTGATTTGCCCAAAGTATTAGGGATGGTTTTTTTGATAGTACCTGGCAGCCATCTAGAATTCAGTCCAACGGCCCATACTGGGGCAAGTCCAGCCTTGTTTTTTCCAAAAATCATGAATTCTGCTCTGTATGCAAATTACATGCTGTGGAGATGCTTCAGGTTTCCCAATTACCATATGACGAAATGTTTCAGACCCACACGATGCCTACTGTCAGTCCCTTCAACCCAAGTGTGTGCCTCTCAGCAAAGCTGGATGGATTTTCAGAAGTTCTCACTGAAACCAGGAGGAGCTCATCTCCTCAACATCTTTGGCAACTGGATCTCTGATGAAGGGACCCAAGTATCGATATGAAGTCTGTCTCATGATGGCAAGATGCAGAGCCTTCCTTCTCCAAGCAGAATGACGTACAGAGTGTTGCTTACATGAGAGTAAAGTCACCAGTTCCTGCATGGCTCCCAGTCTGAGACAGGGTGTGCAGAAGATTAAATAACACAGAATTCACCTAATTAAAGCAAGAGAGAGAAAGGCTTGACTAATATTAAGGTATTAAAGCTACCATAGGCTTAAGAGAGGGTGGATAAAGCCCCGAACTAACCTCTGGAGAAAGAGGTCTTGCAGCCATGTAACTGGTGGGAACATGTGCTGGCCAGTGCAAGTGGGACAGGCTGGAAAGAAAAACCTTACTAAACCCCCCACATGACACCGTCCCCTCAAAGTAAAAGTGGAAGAACAATTAATGCATTACAACCAGAGATGGTGGCAATCGATTCAGGAGAATGGGTTAGTCATAGGAGATGTCAGGAATGATGAAGGGAGCTAAGCCGAGTCAGGCTGGCTGGGTCAGCAAGAGGGGAACACTTTGGCAGGAACTCAGGAAATGGCTGATGGACTGAGGAAATCAATTTTATTTAAAACTGATAGTGGATTCATACTCTGCTACTGTTCGTTTTATACTGTTTGGCTGTCAACTCTTTGGGGCAGGAAGCTGTCACTTGCTGTCTGCTTGGACAATACCTAGTAAATTGGATCTCCTGCCGATTATAGCTTCTTTGCACCGTCCTAATGAAATCACCTCCACCTCTAAGACCGGCCTGACACAGAGATGCAAAAAAGGGTCACGTTAAATCAACGTGCATTCTGACATTTAATTCATATGCTTTAACTGTAACAACATCCCTTGAACATACCCATCCGTTTTCAAGCGGGATCCCACCAGCAAACCAAACCCAAACCCTGATACTACAGTATCGCAAACCAAGCAACTTTGAAAGTTCTGGACATACGTTAAAATCCTGACCATTTTGTTAACAGGTCTTGCAATAGCATTGCAGGGGGACTTGAGTGCTCAATATCTGTGAAATACATTAACTATTCTGAATGTTTTTTCATGCCAGCTGGAAAAGGATGATGATTTCACTGCATCTGCAAGCCTTCTAATTGTGTTACTGGACGGGCCAGAAGCCTGGCAGCCATGGAAATCAAAGCCTTCATTTCTCTTTAACCCAGGAATAGTATATTTAATAGCAACAGGAACAGAGTCACGGGTCTAAGTGTCAGCACTGAGGCTGCTGTCCGTGGGGGTGTGGGGGGGGAAGCGACAGCATGCGTAAGACGCTGCATCTCCAGCAGCAGGGAGAGCGGGGGATTACACATCTGCGTGGCAAGCAGAGCTACATCAAAGGGAGGGGAAGTGAGGCACAGCGGGAGGGCAAAAATATCTCATCCCTGGAGGCTGCTTCCACCCAAAGGGGCGCAGCTGCTTGGTGGTGAGAACAGAAGAGGGAAGGGTACCTGCCTGCAAGGTGGCCCAGCTTGTAGCTGCATAAGCCACTACAGGAAATATATATATTTCTTGTATTTTCTATATGACACGTATATGTTTGCCACAGAAGTGGAATCACCTGGACCTGGTGAGATAAAAGAAGGGACAAATTGTTTCTTGCAGAAAAAAATCAAGGCATAAACATTAACATCAGCATGCGTATAAGCTTCATGAAATTATACCTATACTAATGCTATTTACAACACACACCTATCTGGGAAAGAGGATTTTGATTTAAGGAATGGAAGTTTAATTAAGCTAAAACAAAAGTTTCAATTAATCTCGAAAAAATTCACAACCTGCTGCTCTCCTTCAATATCCAATTCAGCTAATGTTATAACAGGATCAAGCGCAGCACTATGTACCTGAAACCTCCCGCAATGCAGACAAGGCTGGGCAAGCTGTACCAAACCACGTGGCCTTCTCTAGTCTTGAGAAATAGGAAGCTTTCTCTCCTTAGAATACTGTTTCAAAAATGCCCCGAGTGCAGTGGGCAAATATTTTCACTAGCCAGGGCATGCAGGAAAATTATTAAGGAGAAAAAATGTTGGTTGATAAACTTGAGATTGGCAATGAAAAATGGCTAGAGCCTACACCTGCAGGCAGCAGATTCTGATGACATCCAAAACTGCGTTTAATGTCACAAGCACTAGTTTACTCTTGAGTAGTAACTAGGTAAGATTCCAGTTATACTTAAATCTTCTCCCTGCACATATTCAAGACATAAGGTTGTGTTAAAAAAGTTTACTGTCTTCTGTTCTTGTGGTACAGGGCAGGCACAGGGAAGGATGGGGCAGCGGAGCTGGGCATCCTCCCCCAGCCAGCAGAACCATCTCCTCTTCACCTATAGCCAAGAACGGGGTCGGAGGTGGCCTGGCTCACGGGCAGCGTGGTCTCCGTAAATCCTTATCGTTACGGCAAAAGGGAGCTGAACTGGACTTTGAGCTGGGTCATGTCTGCAAGGCTGTCGGGAAGAAAGCGATCTTTTGTTTGTAAACTGAAAGACATGCTGGAATCCCTGAAAGAAGATACATTGAAGCCCACGTGCCATTTTTGCAGGTCAGTTTTCAAAGTAAGGCCACGCTGCAAAATATCAGCTTTGATTACCAAATTGTATGGCTGGTATTGAAAAAGGCAGTACAGTAAATTGAATTTTAATAAGATCTGACTGTACATAAAAGGTGAAGAACTTCATTAACAAAACCATACAGAGTACAGATGATACATATGAGGTTGCTTCCCTAATATCCTACTACTGATGCTTTCTCCATTGTATTTATCTGGGAGGAGAAGGGAGTGGGAAGAGAAGACAGCTATGCCTTAGGTATTAAGAATGATGAGAGCACAGCTTTATAACTTTAGTACAATAAATGCAAAGCGTAACATCTTCTCTACTTTGTTCTGCAGAATGAACTATTCAAAAGATAATAATGAACTTTGCATCATCTGAAGGACTCCATTGTGCTCTGCTGCCTGCTTCCCTGATCGCATCCATCTAAAACACTCCCGAATCCGGAAGGATGAGTGAAACCAGCAACAAAAATGCACCTGAGAAATCAGAAATCACTGGGTCATTCAGCTGTTGAAAAGCATTTTAGATTTAAAACCAAAGGATGTTAAAAACAAAACAAAACAAAACGAAAACCAAAACCACCCCACCAAGAACTGAGATTAAAGTCAGAAGCAAAACATAGGATGTCTTTAGACAAGTTAATTGATTGGGGGGGGGCGATCCAAACTCGACACACAATTCTTACAACTAGAGAGAAATTCCCTATTCTTTCATTCACCTTCCACTTTCCCTCTCCTCGACTTGCTCATTTACCTCCCTGCAACTTACCCTCCCCTAAGGACCACCAGGAGGTAGACCCTGAATTCTAATTGCTCTTGCTATTCTACTAAATCCCATGGATTTACATGCACAAAATTAGCAGGACTCGCCTATCAGGCATTCTTCACAATAGCAGATGAGAAGACACCTGAAGCTCTAGATGGGCTTTCTTTTGTTTATGGCCTTTAAATAATTCAGAGAGAGGAGCTGTCAAGCTGAATCTGCAAAGCTCCCTTGACTTTGGACTTACACTATTAGACTGCCTGCCTATTGTTTATAAAGACAAAAGGGAAAATGTTACGGGATCATATGTCTGCATGGGAGGGGAGTCAAGGACTAGAAGAACAAGGGCTGTCAGGACAGAAGTCATAAAAAACAGATGGGAAAGCAAAAGTACGCAATAGGTGAAATACAGATGTACCAGCAAAGCAGCAAGAGCAAGTTGCCAGTTTGGTCGTGCTATAAACAAACAGTGCTAGCAGTTTCTTGCGTAATATGATGTCATTCTTTAAAAAGGAAAACCCCAAATGCAAATGGTAACTTTAATTAGCAATTAAAAGCACAACTTCCCAGCTATACAGCTGCAGCCACCCCTCCCAGATCTGTCTCACTTCTGCCAACCAGTGACAGTCATCAGGCAGTGGGCCAGCACTTAATAATCATCCCAAACCTCAGAGAGCAATTTCATCCTTTCTCCCTTTTTTTCTGGGCTCTTTAGGCAGAGAAAGATTTACTAGGTCCTGTCTGGGGACACCAGCAAACCACAGGCAATGGCCCCTGGCATCCCGGGGAGCTCACACACTCCAAGGTGCCTTTTAGATTTTTTTTTTTTTTTTAAAACCAACTCTGGGACATGAACGGCTTTGATGGGGTTTTGCACAGTCATTTTCAATCAAAGCTGCAAACCTGGCTTACAGCAAATGGCTGTTTCTTGAAGCAGCAAGAAGAACTGAGAGGGAAGGGGAACCTCAGGACGTGCGGCCCTGCTCCACCCACGCACATCTCTCCAGCCAGAACGTAATCACCTCTGCAGCCAGTTTGCTAAACCTAATGAGGACTTTAAATAAAAAAAAAGGGCATTTTAATACAAAAACCAATAACTATGATTACAAGTCTTGCTTTAAGCTACCGAGCTGGATTAACTCTTGGCAATTATACTCAGCTCTGGATGCTGCAGACAAAACCCTGCCCAAGGGCTGTCCCCACGTGGTGGGACATCGCAGCTGGGCAGCAGAGTCACTGCTGAGGACGCTGCAGGAGCTGTCTCAGCACATTACGGGATAATACACATGTATGGAGGGGAACGATCTGGTTTAGTTGGCTCTCCTAAAGCAGACAGAGACCTCCACTTTGGTCTAGGAAGACTGCAACGGTGGACAAAACATATTTCTTTTGCCCACGACTGGTTCCAGCAGCTTCCAGTCCTACAAAATTTCATGATTAGAACAGCCTTTTATTACACTGTCTTTTATCCTGGGCTTCTGACTGTATCAAATCCTAAATGAAACGTGATGTAACGCATGCAAATAAGCTGAAGAAAAGAGGATTCAAATAATAGGAAAATATCATTAAGTGGGAAAGTTTAACTCAGAAGGTCAAAGTCATTCAAGCCAGAAGGAAGAGATGCTGCACAGGGCATGCGTGCATGCCCAACGGCCTTAAACACGGCACTGACGGCTCCTTTCTTACTCGCCCGGTGACTGCCAGCTAACAGCAGGGCCTGAAGCTGTAGTGCCATTAATAAGTCCCTAAGTCTCCTGGCCTTGAATACGCTCCTAAACTCCAGGGAACAGCCTTGAACACACTCCTAAACTCCAGGGAACAGCTTGCCAACGGTGCGCTGCCTGCCAGCATCCCTACAGCAAGGCCATTAAACAGCAAGCTGCTTTTTCTTCCTTTTTTTATTTTAAACATAGTACATGCATCTGAAAGAAGTATTGCCAGCTCCCAAACGTTACCAATCACAGCCTGCTCTCAGGTAGGAGTCCTGAAATTAATTGAAGGGCTGTCAAGCTCACACATCACAGCCTGGAAATCCTTGAATTAGTTGCTTCCCCCCACGCTCTCTCTTTGGCACTCCGAAAGGGTGAAAACCAGATGACATCCTTACTCCATTCTAGGCTGTAACTGGATATTTAGGACAACCTGATGGCTCTACACGCTTCCCACTGGAAAACAGGAGATTAAAAAAAGGCATTAATTCTTAAAAGCACCTTCTTGTTGTTGGCATTACTGCCCTGGCAGTGCGCAGTCGGGGCTGGTGGCAGCAAGAGGAGCGGTGGATCATGCCGCGGCTCTGCCGGACACACTGCCCGACAGGCTCAGGTAGCCGGAGTCCTCCTCTGGGTTCCCAAAAAGGACACAAAGCTGCATTAAGGTACTTAATTTTCTTAATTTCCACTCCACAAACCCAGCAGCAGCTCAGTTAATGGCAGACCTTTAAGCCTCAGAGGCTTTTGCAGGTGGAGCAAGCCCTTTTTCTTACTGCACACCAAAATAATTTCTAGCTAATATACTACACAGATTTAACCCATTCCATAGAACACCTCCTAACAACTTTATTCCAAAAAAACTAGAAAACATTTTACTTTCTAATGAGCAAACAAATGAGGAAAAAGCATCCTTCTTCATAGGATGTACTCACAAGCAGCTCTCACACGCTTGTGGTTTCTCAGCACTGCAAGACCAAAAAAGGCTTTCAATAAAGTGAGATCTGGGTAATGTTCTACATCAGTGTTTAAGGACAATTCAATCATCTTTGCTCTGGATTAAAGTCTTGTTCCCGATTAATCTTAACAGAGCAATGAATAGGAAATCCACGTCCCAGGAAGTAGGAAAGATTTTATCTTTAAACCCAATTCACAAGTAAAATCATCTCTCTTACAATGGATAATTCTGCTACTGTTCAAGTTATTTTCACACAGTGGGTATAAAAAAAAATTATCTCTAGATATCTCAAATTGAAATGACTGTTTTTAATGCTCCCTGTCATTTTGAATGCATGCAAAGACTAACAATACTGTATCAAAAAGAGGAGCTCAATAATCAAGAAATCCATTAAGCTACCAGCGACACTAATAGCAAAAAGGAAGTTTAAAAAGACTCAAGTATATAAAGAAAAAAAATCATGTAATTTTCCTAGTGGGATTATAGGAGTGAACAAAACCCCTTGTGTTGCGACACAGTACCTCTGATTTTGTAATATCCTTCAGCTACATAAATATTAGAATACAAACCCGAGCTCCACTGACAAAGGGTGAGGGAAGACAAACAAACACTTCTGGTGTTTGATTTTTTTAGCTAATCTGCTTCATCCTCCCTCGATTTTAGATATTCTTTCCGAAGAGATGCTGCTGTTGACTCACTCCTCAACAGACACCACGGTGCTGGAGCTGGACCACACAACAGGTACCCCCTGCTCTCCTCTCAGCCTGATGATGCCTCAAACATTTCGGAGCAGAGATGGTGAGAAATACAGGACACAGTACAGCGGATATAGGAAAATAAAAACAACTGTCCTCTGCCAGGACTCAACGTGACTTATTTCTTGTCACAGCAAACTTAGCATACTGCTACAATTACCAGCAGAAAAGCTCCCGTGAAGAGTTCATGATCATCTACTGCCCTAGCTATAGCTTCCAAGGAAGATGTAAATGATAGCATAAAGAAATGGCCTCCAAAAAAAAGCCAGGCACACGGCACACATACAGTTTGTCTGGATAAGGAGAGACAGAGACGATGGGGCTTGGCGTGCATTGCATTCATTACTTCATTAACTTTGATTTGTAGTGAGCTGGGCTCAAATTCCATATTCGTATGTTATCCAAAATTAATACAGAAGCCCCAACCTGGCTGAGAATCCGCTCGTCTGCATCATAAACCCACCTCAAACCTGCTTGCAAAGGAAAACAATGGAAACGTCAAAAATCTGTACAAAAATGAGTTTTCACAGCTCTCCTCCCCACTGCAGAATGGGTAATTCCCAGGTTCACAATGAATAGCAAAAGCCAAAGATGTAGTGGCTGTGGTGGGCTTACGAGGAGGAGACTGTTCTTATCCACACCTGCATGTTCAGACAGCTCTGCTCTTGGGGGAAAACCAAGGAGCCTTACGACGGGAAGAAGAGGGATGGCTGCAGAGGATGGCCAAGAGACACGGAGAGGGTCTGAATTTGCATTCAAGGATACACTGGGAAAGCAGCAGCCAAATTGCATCCCTTCACCCTGTAACCGTACATCTATCCAAACATTTACCTAAAAGAAATCTCTAAAGCAGTATTTTTCTTATATAAACATCTGAGCATCAGCAGAGTGATTTTTCACAGCGTGGATCTCTGCTTACTTTTGGCAAGGTAAATACATATATTCTTAAGTTTTGAAACAAAGAAAACTCACAAGTTCCCAGTGCAGGCTGCTACCTGCTATAACACTAGAAGAAAAGTTTCACAACCTGCTAACTCCTGTTTTACTTCAGATTTTCATGCATTTCCCAACAATTTAAATTTCTTCTTTTGCATTGTCAAACCAAGCATGAACCTAATGAAAACAGAAAGCCGACAGTGAGATGAATCCTTTTGTACTAAATAAGGACATTTGTATTTCACTTCCAGCTCATTTTCTGTCCTTTTTTTTTTTTATACTCCTGCTGGCCCAAATTTATCTTTTCAAATGCTGGAGCTAACATGCAAGTTGTGAAGCAAGGCACATACAGAAGCACTATTAACCTCCTATTTTAATCAAGGAAATTTCACTCTAAACAAGTCAAGTCTTCCCCCAAGCACATACTCCCCAGGCTAGACAGGCTTGCCATTATTTGGTGGTCGGAAGAAACTTGGCCAGAGCAGTCTGCTTTGTAGAAAGCCTTTCTTGGAAGAAAAAGGCAACAAGGTCTCAACTGATCAACCTAGAAACTAGGAAGAAAAAAATCACGTATGCCTGATTTAGACTTGGAGAGTTGGTTAGGATGCTGAGCCTCTGCCAGCGCAGGTAGTGAGGAGGGATGCAGCTTCTCCTCCTGCTGCTGCAGTTAATTTATGTGCTATCTGCAGATTACAGGTAAAAGGAACTTTTTTTTTATTTAATGATCTGAACCGATCTTTCTTCCCAGTATATGTAATATTGCTTATCTTCCTTCCAGTATCTCTCATTATTGTAAGTAAATGGGAAACAATGCACTCTCATCTGCCAGCTCCCCAGCTATACCTCTTGCTTAACTTAATATTCACTTCAGACATACTAAAGTAAAACCAGAGAATCCAGTAGTGCACGAAACAGCTCACTTCTCTCCAGCTTTAGCAACCAGATAAGAGTTTCGGAAGTGATTATGATATACAATAACATATAAGAGATGTAATTGTTTGAAGCAGCGCTTCCCTTGCAGAATTCAGAACACCTTGTGCAAGGGTGAATGCAACTCCATTCAACCCGAATTTAACAGTATCATTTCTGTCTAAAAGGTATTCATTAAGTTACTAAACATAATTTTCCTGCCATACTGGCTTTCCCTTCCTTAGAAAGGACCAATTATTATAATTCTGTGTGTATCCTATATAAAATAATTATATATCCTAATTACATGTCCAGGTAGTTTCAATTCAGACACGAGATTGCTTTCAAAGGAGCGACCGTGCACATAGCTAGCTCATCTAGCATTAGCTAGAATTAGATCAGCACCAAAAGGAAAGTAAGTCTTATTTAAATAGGTTAAAAGGATACAAATCCTTGTTGCTGTTGGAAAACGAGTCTGAGCAGTTGTTTTTACAAGGAATGTTATAAAGGCCTTAATTCTTGCTCTACCAATGTGCAACGCAATTGGCATTAAGCTGGTCACAAGTTACTGGGTTTCAAAATGCTTTGGGGTTTTATTACTGGTAACAGAAGGGCAGAAAGCATATGAAAACCTTCAGAACAGTTGCCCAAAGCCAAGCAGTAACTACATTAATGCAGAGACC
The DNA here is from genome assembly GCF_000690835.1 of Fulmarus glacialis. Lineage (NCBI taxonomy): Eukaryota > Metazoa > Chordata > Aves > Procellariiformes > Procellariidae > Fulmarus > Fulmarus glacialis. The sequence goes on from NW_009197112.1 coordinate 28,183, forward strand.
TACATAAAGTAAAGCTTTTGCAGAGAAAACCACCTGTGCATAAATGCTTCTACTTCCATTTCACCCAGAGGTTAAATTATCTGATAAAAATCTTGTGCTGGAAAGAAAAAAATCAGTTCATACTTTTTCCACTTCATTTAGTATCTGTAAAACATTAAATCCTGCCATTAAAATTGCTTAATTAGGAGCGCTAGAGCGAAAGGTTGATGCAGCCCATGAGCTGTGACTACTGAATGGTGGTGGTCTGGCAGGACTTGCCATCAGTAGATGCACTGAGGAATGGAGGGGGCGGCGGGGGGGAACCAAAGACAATATTGCGAGGACTGTAATTGAAGCAGTGTCACTTGGTAGAGGGAATGAGGTTATAAACCCACCTTCAAACAGCAGCGACAGCAGACCACCAGCAGCGAGGGTTTCAAACACCCTCGTTGTGGGAATTCTGCTGCTGCATTGAAGCCGACTTCAAAGGCGGTGGTTAGCCCAATGCCAATGGCTTTTCAAAACCTACTTCACTTCACTCTCTCCCGCTTTGCTCCTGAAGGTCTGAAACCAGAGTCCTCCTTTAGCACTAAGTGTTGAGAAACGCAGCTTTACCCCTGCAGCTCCTATCTGAAATGACCCCCTTCATCTGCTTCATAAAACACCGAATACTGCCCGACTTCCTGAGATGAGCTCTCAGCATTCAGACCTCGTCTCATTGGCACTTTGTGCCAACCAGAGACTTCAGCAGATAGATGGCACTTAAAAGAAAAAAGCCAGCATGAACCTAGCAGTGGAAAGGATAGCAAAGGCTGCTCACGTAGGAGATGCTCTGACTCGGAGGGGACCAGCTGTGGCTGGAGCTTGAGATCAGGCAATAGATGCTGGCTCAGTATCTGCAAAACTTCCCTGGCTCCTACAATGACTTACTGCTTTCAGGGGGCTCTGCTCCAGGACACTACACATAATAAACATTATAAAAACCCCAGAAAATACTAGGGATGAGCTTTCCTACCCAAAGGCTAAGAGTTGTGGGGGAAGAGAGAGAGCACGCCTGCTACCTCTAATCCCCAGGGCAAGAGAGGGTGAAATGCCCGCGAGACAAAGGCGTAACACTAAGAACAAGCATGGGAAGAGAGGAGCTTACAACTCACAATAAGCAGGTTTTCAGGCATCATCTGGGAAAAAAAAAAAACCAAACAAACCTTATAACAGGCTAATCAATTATTTAATCAGCATCTCTAGAACCCAGAAGGATATGTATCGGAGTTCAGACCAAGTAGCCCTGCAGAGATTGGGTGCAAAGGGAAAACAGTTGTACAATTATTTAATTCTAAAAGCAAATGCTCTCTGAATACGAATCTGCTCTTTTTCTCTCTCCACCCCAATATATAACATAAGGGTGACCCTGAGTATCACCCTAATACAAATAATTTTCTATTTAGTTGTACTGTTTGGGACACAGCTTATACAAAGGGCCACGCAATACATACTGCTGCACTTCAGCTCGTACCTTGTAACATTATGGTTCAAGTAGGGATGGAGTCAGGAATGAAGTCCAGGTTCCAGGTGAATTCCTGACTTGGGTTCCTCTGTTATAAAACTCATACTTGAATAAAGAATTGATGGTTACTAAAGCAGCAGAGTCCCAACAGGAGAGAAACATCCACTTACAAGTTTAATGACAGCTGCACAGAGACTTATTTGCGTCCCCAGTTCATAGCGTGTATCATAGCAATACAATTTGTGATTGCATTGGGATGCTCTTATTTTTTAAAGCCTAGGAAACAACAAGAGCCTGCTTGGACCTCTGCTTGCACCGGCAATGAACTGCAATCCATTATCTGTACAGCTGCACCATCGGGATCAGCTACTGGAACTGTAATGTCAACAGCACTCAGAGTTATGTCGACCACTATGTCATTCACTTGCTCTAGGAAACAGATGACTCTAATAAGGAGGACTTCAGTCCTATCCAGAGCACACTGTCTACTTCTCTTGGCATTAGAAGAGACACATTGGTAAGCAAATATCCGCTGTAAAAGTCTGAAAGAGTAAATGCTGCCTTCATTCAAGAAACATGCATGACTTTGATCTGCCTTCACTTCAGAAAAACATCAACCCCTTGGCAATTTTCTGCGATTATGCAGGGGAAAAAAAAAAAGCCTCACCTTGCAGAAGGAGAGAGAAGTTGAGTTTGCAAATGTAAACTTAAATCCAACAAAGAAGAAAAACCCGAGCCACCTACATTTCTTGGAGAAGCTATTCTTAAAATAGAAGCTAGAATGATATCAGAATGCTGCAGTACCACAGGGGACCTGAACTTCCAGAGCTGAACAAAAGCAAGAGCCTCATCCCCTCTGTTCGCATCGGCGGCACGGCCAGCTGCTCTGCATCCAGGAAAAGGAGAGTTAACATCGGCGCCGATGCACCAGCCACCCGCTGGCGTGCCACCTTGAGCCCTGAAACAGCAAAATCAATGGTGCAATACACCTTTTTCCCCCCAAACACACTAGACGGGAGGAGCACAGTGGACAGAGGTCAGAGTTATCAGGGAATCGCCCGGCTCCCTTCACCCCTGCCCACGCTCGACTGCGGCAGCGCTGCGGTCCAGCAAGTGACTGCCCTCACCGGGAGGAAGCTCAGAGGGTGTCCTGCAACCGGGGAGAGGCAATACCGAAAGAACATTTACCAGTATTTTTCTTCTTCTACAGAAGACTCAAAATGAAACACTTTCTCCTAAAGCCTGTCGTTTGCATAATCACATTATCAAGACGGTCTTTCACATGGACTGAAGTGTCAACACACTGAAATTCCAATATAATGCATGAACTGTTAATAATAGAGTATGATTTTTTCCCCACAAAGTTCTCTGCAGTTGGACTCCAAGGGTTGTGACGAGGAGTAAAATATTGTTAGTCACCTGAGTATTTTTTAATTAATTCTCCTTAGCCACAGGAAAAAAAAAGAGCCCAAAATGAGCACTTTAAGAGATACGGGTATGAAAGTATATGAGCATGTTCAGCACAAAGGAGCATACATACTGAACTTGTGACATCTTTCATCTCGAAGATAGAAATTATTCTACGTTTGAAAACAATTTTCAACTAGCATATAAAACAATATATACAGTCTGTGTTGGTATGCATACGTCATATACTAAGATTTGGGGGAAAAAAAAAATCAAGCACGCATGATGTATGATGTATCTTTTGATATTTTGGGTTCCACTTGTTTTTAACGAAGATTTCAGATTTTCAAACAAGGGACGAATAAAAATGAAAAAGGTAGGATGGAAGAGAAATAAAATATATTTAGTACCTAAGGAAAGTGCGAAGCAGCAAAGTAATAAAAGCCAAAGAAAACTTCTTGTTTAAAGCATTGCCCATGGCCAGAGAGCAGAGGGCATGTCAAGAGGAGTGGGAAGCCATCACACAGACAGCTGCGAGCTTCACAGCACGCATGCTACAGGGCTTAGACAGCTTCCACAGGAGGGAGGAAAATCTTTAAAGATTTTCAGGAGGGGGAGAAAAACCTATAGAATAAACCTGATCAAAGTCACATCTCCTTGCTTTTCTTAAAGGCTACTCATTGTCAGCCTCCCGTAAACTGCTGTGCATTTCAATCACAAAAGAGAAGATGAAGACCACTGCATTTCCAGGATGAAGCAGTAGCGTGGTACCGCACCGGAGAATAACCTGCAAGAATACTGGTTTGGAAGATGCTGCTCGTGAATGCTACGTGCCAGCCCTGGTCTAGGAAAGAAAGGATGAGTCAGAAAACAGCAGGCGCCCTCCCTGAAAATACCGGAGCTACTCACGCTGCTACCTGTGCCCGCAGTTGGTATCAGAGGCAGGCAAGGGACAGCTTGGGTCTGATCACTCCAGGCAGGCATTTATCTCGTAAGCTTTAGATGACTACCTAGGTATATCTTAACCAACATCTGAACAACTAGTTGAGGATGCTGCAAAAATAGAACAACACTGAGTTGAAGCTGGAAGTCAAAATTCTCACTAATTTTGAGCCTTTAAAATTTCAGCAGCAAAGCGGAACAAAAAAATATCAAGTCTTACACTTGTTTTCCCCCCCAAATCCCATTGGAATTCATATTTCAAGTTATAAGAGATGTAGTTACAGTTGATACAAGTTACTTAAGAATGACACTGAATAAGCATTTGGTTATTTGGAAATGACAAAGGAGGTTTCATTTTTAATGTTCATAAGTCATCCAAATTAATTAGTGCTTTAAAATGGCAATGAATCACTTCCCGAAATAATTTGTATTGGCTAAATTAATTCCAGAGAAGGGAGCCAATTTGCTGATTGTAAATTATCAGAGTCCCTGACTAGCTCCTGTGTACGTTGTGTACCATTTATTAGGCTACTGGCAAACAAAGGATGGCTACTTTTCATCAATGAACAAGATTACAGCCCTATTAAGTGACCAGCTTATTACGGTACAATTATAGGTTTCTATTTAAAGAATTCAAGCCAGACATTAAGAAACAAAGTTCAGAGGAAAGGAAAAATAAACTCGTTTTCTGAAGAGATGCACCAAAAACCTATTTGAAGGGAATATGTCCATCCTTTTAGATTAGCAAAGAGAAGTTCAGAGACGCAAGACTAATTATGAAGATAACTCCATCAGATGACAGTACCTAAAGGCAACCTGAAGCCTCGAGTCCCATAGCCTGCTTCTCTCACTCATGGCTAGATGATTGTTTTGAGACTCCTCTAAATCAAAATGACTTTGGAAGAGCGACGATGAGGTGAGAAGACACATACACAGTTTCTGCTCTCCCCCGTCGGGCAGAGGAGATGATTTCATAGCACTGCCATGCCACTGCTCTGAGAGCCTTCCTCCCAGGTGCCAGGAGACCTCTGCATCCATCCAGCATGTACCACCAGCCACCCGCTCACCGCAGCGAGATGACTTGGTTAAAGTCTGCAGCGCTTTTCTCAGTGGATTTCCCCTCCTTACCCCTTTAAAAGGAAAAAACAATTAAAGTTTTACCTAAACTAATTTGCATGGCATTCTCCTGCTCTTATCTGCATCTCCTTACCGGTATCAAAGCCTCGACATTTCTGCTTGAGAAATCTTTCCCTGGCTAACCTGCTTATCAGCAATAATGAATACTCATGCAAACAGGTACAAAATTAAATGGCTTCTTTACAGTGATTATGATAGATTGAGCCATGCTTAATCTACATAATCAAATTGCTTCTGTGTTCAGCAGTAATACCTTTTTGCTGTCCTGGGAGCAGGTTCAGCCTTGGTTTCTCTTTCGACAGCTTCTTTCTGAGAAACACTAAGCATGACTGGGAAAGGGGCTACTTGAGATGCAATTATTTAACACAGCTGTATGAGGCAAATCTCAAAGTCTGCAATATGGCAAAGCAGGTCCAAACAAAAGGTGTGCCCTTTAGGGAAGAGGAAATCATCACATAGGACACACACAGCAGAAAACGAAGTCCAGCTACTATCCACGTACCTAGACAAAACTGGAGTGACCCTCCCAAGACAGATAAAACATCTCTACCCACCTAGCTGCAATGAGCTACCACCACTACTATAATTTCCTCTCCCTATATGCAAGGGCATCATCTGCTTACATGCTAATGAAATAGAAGAATGTATTTTCCAATCTCAAGACCAGATTCGTGTTTCAAATCAAGCTGGCTAAATCTTGCTGAGGTGCCAGAAACACAGGATGGCACAGGTATGTTATAAAATCCTTGACTTGGGAAACAGAAGTATTTGGTTCAGGGAAGGTTCTGAAACGCATCTCTCTGTCCTGAGATGTCCAAAAGTGTCTTGAAGCTTTCTCTACTTTTAAATACCGATCAATTTTTAGAGTAAAATGAGAAGTGAGAAACGGTTTTCCCCACAAACTATAAATAAGTGCTATTTAAAAAATATTAAACTGCCTATTTACCTTTGTCCAAAACACAGCACCAAAAGAAGCAGAGCAAAGGTTTGCTTCCTCATGTACCTGCTGAGAGGTTTTTTTGTTTGCTTGGTTTTTTTTCCCAAAGAGTCTAACAAAACTATTAGCCTACAAGCTAGTGCTTATTTCTAAACATCACCTAAGAGTTGAAAAGTGAGTAAGCCTAATGCAAAATGCTAATAAGCATTTACGGAGAACAATTTCTCTCCCTCGTTATGGCTTTGACACACACGGAAAGAAGGTTCCAGCTGGACCTCTGCGGTTGGAAAGGTGACAGCTCCAGCAAAAAGGTCCCTGCATCTTCGTAAGCAAAGGAAAACCAACGCAGAGGGGAAAAAAAAAAAAGATGGGTTCTGGCAAGGGCTGCTGGCACAGCTTGACTTTGGCTCAGGAGGAAGTAAAAGCTTGAATTACATAAAAATAGATTTAAGGAAGAATCAATGACATTTCATCTGAAAGTTTTAGTTAAGTTTTAATTAGGATCCGAGATTTTGCACTTAAGTGCATGAAGTGAAGGAGTATATGTACTCATACTTCCCAAGATAACTGACAGATCTGAAACTTACTCATCTCATCTCGAAAGGTTAATTAAAGAACAATCCTTGAAAGCAACACCGTAGGGAAACCGAGGAGACTCTGCTCCACCGGGGAGCCCTGGGGAAAGGCTGGCACGCAGCACCCGCATCTCCCCCCTTGGAAACGCTCCAGGTAGCAAACTGAAGCTACTGCCCAGTGACCATGGCATGGAGGCAAGCAAGACGGCTTTGAACCAGCCCAGCAAGGCACGGAGAACAGCACGCCCACGGCAGTATAAAGCTCACCCGCCGCGCTCCCTGCGGCTCTGGGGCAGGTTTCCCAGCCCACGCCGGGCTCTGCGCTGCTGCTAGGCTGGAGCTGCTTCGATGCACGCGCCCTTCAGCAGAGCAGGCGCGATCACCGCCCGGGGTGGAAGGTAGGTGTGGTAACTCTTATAATTAGGAAACTAAGGCAGAGTGACTCACCCAGGATCAAAGTCTGCAATTAAGCGAGAAATAGGCTGTGGGTTCCCCGATTCCCACAGATGCTGACAGCACTGTGAGGCAAAGGCCTTCTCTAATTCATCCGAGCATCATTAAAAAAAAACACGTCAGCTTTAGGGAAGCCTGTATATACGAGGCTCCTTTGAAAAATTTTATGCCAAATTTAAGAAGAGTTATCAAAATGGAGAATAAAAGTTTCGTCGTTTGAGCAAGACTTTGTGGACATCAGTGACCTTTGGCTGTGTAATTTAATTTCCTAAGAACATGAGCAAAGTCTCAATTAGGTCAGAGAGGATCACTGTGCCGGTACAAGAGGGAAGAGAAATGTGCGGCTGCATCGGTGAAGAGTACTCCGGGGGGACTGGAGATATGGTGCAAGGAAGCATTAAGGCCTCTTGGCAAAAGCAAGTGAGGCTGCTTGCTCAGTATGTAAAGCAGGATGGCATGCACCATAGGCAGAGGTAAAACACAGAAGCAAAACACTCAGCCAGTGGCTCTCAGATCACAGGCAGCTTTTTGCTGCTTTCTTTACAAACGAGAGCCAGGTACTGTGGCTGCCACGGCAGAAACAGGCTAATTTAAAAGAAGCCCAGGGAAAAGCAGAGGAATGATGGGGGAAAAAAAAAAAGATCAGAATAGCGACAGATTCTGAATGCTGCTTAATGGACTGAAGCCTGAACATTATTTGGTGCAATCTTGATGGGCCTGATTTAACTATTACATTTTTGCACAATGTTTTTCATACTGGTTATGAAGAATTGCTTGACAGCCCTTGGTGACTGCTCAAAAGTTTGTCAGTCACTTAAGCAGAAGGTCTAACAGAATAAAGCACATTAATCAGAGGCAAGGCTGATAAGGAGCCGACGGCAACAGAAATAACACCGGGGTGAGACATCACTGTTAGTCTGTTGCCTGTAGAAAAGCTGCACAGGAGGTCAGCGGGCAGGACAACCCAACACAGAAACACTGCAGTGAAGAAAGTTCAGGGAAGGGCGCTTCTGGACACACAGGTTCCTGCAGCACATTTTTATCCAGCAGAAAGACGGATTACGCCAACTTCTAACAGCCACTCTTCATCTGAGATGTGACATCTGTGTATACCAAATCCTCCTAAATCCCAGCCAGAAAGAAACTGGTGACCCTGCATCACTTAGTCTCATGCCTAGCGTTCAACCACAACAGTCCACTTTTTACTTTTAAATCGAAAGTGCCATTTCAGACACTCAGGTTTATTTTTATTTTGATTCACAAGCGTCTATCTGAACCAAGTTTATGCCAGTGTCAACTGAATCACAGTTGTGGGGGCAGTTTCTTCATACGGAAACAGATTGGTAGACGTTACCCTTCCAAAACACTATCTTTGTGAACGCAACATCTCAGGACATCAATTAGGCAACATTCCACTTCAGCTGCTTGGAAGACTGTATTTAGGATGAGCTCCTCTCCTCCCCCTCCCAACAAGCCCATTAAGTATCTGATCTGCAAACCCTTGTACGTACAAGAGAGTTACATGCTCAAGTTTCTTCTTTTTTATGCAAGATTTTCAAGAGCACTCTGAATTTAAAAGCAGCGTTTTGTTCTCCAGAGCAGCCTCGTGCTGAAAGGCCACTCTCACAAAAGCTGCGTCAGGTCTGCCTGCAGCATTAGTACACATCCTACGTATATGAATTAAGTGTCACTGGAACAGTCATTGAGGTGACTGCAGCCTGGGCTCGCCTCTTTTACATATCTACTCATCTAAACACAGGGGCTGTATTTCAATGAGCAAGCCCATACAAACACAGTAACATTGAGATAAGGCTCCACAGCAAGTATCTGCAGGTGCCTTCATTAAAGCAACAAGAGAAACCTGCTAATGCACCCACAAAAAAAAAAAAAAATCATTAAGTGCCAGAAATACAATGCTGCTTTTGGGATTTCAGATGCCAAGTGGAGAAATTCAAACACCCAGGTGGAAGAGTTAAGAGTACCACGGTCCCTTCTCCTCCAGCATCCCCCAGCGTTTCAGTTACCCTGCAGATCTTCACGTTCTCACACCGATCTGCAATACCCATAAACAGGAAAGTACCAAGTGCAGTCAAACCCTCAGCAATGCTATTTTGTGAGAAAGCAGGAGGCATTCCTTTTGCACCCGGCTGGGTGCCTGAGCAGAAAGCTTACCCCATCTGGTAGTGCCCTCCAGCATACAGCACTCACAAACTCATTTGTGTCATCTTCTTTCCGGTCCTTGTCCAGGACACTTTTGACTGTATCAAACTTGAACGTCAGCAGTGTCTTTGAGAGGCCCTTATAGTATAGGTAAAGGGAATTATTTTCGCTTCCTAGAAATAAAGAAATAAATATCCAAGATGAGATTCTGGTAGCAGGCACAAAAATAAGGCTTCTTAGCTCTTTCACTGTTTAAGACAAGACCAGACACTTCCTCCTTGTAGTTATCATCACGCTTGTGGTGCCTTGGCAACTGGGAGTGCTCCACAGCAAACTTTCACGATGCTTAATAACAGAACCAGGTTTTATTACAAGACAACTGCAGTATGCAGCACACTTGCAAAACATACAGGATCCCAACCGTCCCCCACAACTTCCTTAGGGCAGAGTAGAGCATCTATGCTACCACATGAAACACTGCTACACCCAGCCTGCTCGGCGTTACAGCTCTGAGGCAGGTAGCACTGCCACAGTTTTGCTTGCTGTAATCAAGTATGACAGTTTGGTCTGCGGAGGTTTAAGTAAGAGAGACTAGACAGTGTGCAGGCTTTATTTAGAAATCCATCCCAATTTCTGCCTTGCAAGCTGTACAGAGATCAGAGTATACACAAGCTAAGGTCCTCCCTTCAGTGCTGGCACAGCTGTCCTGCTCATCCCACAGCAATCAGCCTGTCACTGCTTTCCAACCAAGACCTGTGGATTTACAGAGGTTCAACGGTCCAACTTAAGCGGTTGAAAAGACAGAAACTGCCAAAGGGGTAACTGCTTCAGGATGATTTAGTCTTCTAGGGAGCTGACCACAATGAGGGTGTTAGTGCTCCATGCAGAATGCCATACCAAGTGACAAGTAGAGGACCACTCGTGTGGTCCAGGTTACTGCCCTTCCTCAGGGCATGAGGATGTGTCAGCTGATAAACTTGAAAGATGTAAGTGATATCAACAGTGGCTACATTAGCAGTTGACTTTTGATGACAGCAAGTCTGAATTGTCATATACGAAGAATTCATCTGAAATGGGAGAAAACCAAGTACAGACCCCCTTAGGGCAGGGCTCCTTATGCCACTCCCTGGGAAGGGAAGGAGGGTGGAAGTTCAGAATAATCCTCTAATAAAAAGCCCATGCAGCTAAGTAGCACAACTGCTGGTGTGCTTTGCAACGGGAGAGGCATCAGCTCTGAGAAGTCCCGTTAGCATTTGTCAGGATGGTTGCTCTACTCACCACAGGCGATGTAGTCTCCATTGGATGCGAGCCCTACGAAATTCTTCTCATTGATGTGACCCTTGAAGGAGCGCAAGCAGTGAGGCTTCCCTACGTTCCACAGCTTCAGCTGACTGTCTGTTGACCTGAAAACAATACCTAAAGTTACCCTGCTGCCATATGGCAGGTACTCCTCACTTGCAACCCTGCTCCTTAACACCCTACTTGCAATGTAAACATAGGAAGTCTTAGTGCACTCCAAGAGATTTATCCTACTTCCAATCATATGCAACTCAGCTTGAGCTCAGGAAGGTATCACGTTATTTTAGAAGCCTGTCAAAACACATTACATGTTTCAATAAAAAGCTTCCCCCAAGTATTACTCCTCCTTTCTCCTATCAATTACAGACTCCTCCACTGAACTGTACAGCCTTTGGGCCATCACTGCCTCCTCCAGAGCCTCACAGATGCAGGACACACTGAATATTTTTCTTTTTTTTTTTTTTTTAAACTTCTACAGCATGGACAAAATCTGTTCCCTTCTCCGTGCTGGCTGCAGCTGTCATTCATGCCTTTACAGGACTCCGGTAGGAAGCAGCCTCCTCCCTCTCCAGCTGCCCTGAAAACACGTTCTCCTCCTCCTGCCCAATGCCAAGCAGCAGCATATAAAAACCTATGGGGGCTCAGAGTTGCTATTAGCATTAAATTGATGTGGTTTTCTCATGTGTAATTGAGACTGCATGGATACAGATCTCAAACTTCCACTTTTTTCACCATGGCAGCAAAGCTAAATATTACTATTAAAAATATACAAACTCTGCTGGGATTAAATCAAAATTGATGTTTTCCATTGTTCCCCCAGATGCAAACATACCTGCGTTCAAAATGTTTTTCTGTTTACTGTGAACAAACATTTTCCCTTTGGCAAAAGAAAGGAGGTGGAGGTAGTCTCCTCTGCCTGGCAGAGCTCAACTGAAATAGGAAGATCCCAGGTTTCTGGGAGATACAGGATTAATCTCTTCCCCCAAACCTGAGGGGACACAAGCCCCTCTCACCTCCCCAGCATTATCCTCCAGCAATCGCCAGGCTCTGATATTCTGGCACTCACTGACTTACAGCAATATAATCCACTGTGGGTGAAGAAACACTGATGTGGTGGGACCGGAGCCCTGTGAAGCCACCCTTGAGGAAATGGGTAGTGCTGTTCCGATCTTAAATTTGAAAAAGATTGGGAGCAGGACCTGTCAGCTTCCTAGGTGGGAGGAAAGGGAGGAAGGTAACGCTCCCCTCTTGCAAGTCACATCACCCAACCTTGCTGCTTTCTGAATATTAAGAGCTGAAGGGAAAAAAACCCCACCCAATATCCATCAAATATTACCAACGATATAACACATTAGCCCTGCACCAATGTCACATTTACCTAAAAATATAGCACAAAAAGGAGAGATGCACCTCGTGTTATACTGCAAAAACCTTATCTCTGTCCTCAATGACAGCTGGAATGACAAAGGAGCGATAAGGGAGCTGCAGCAAGATTTGTTAGTCATTTGTAATAATAGTATGAGGTCAGATCAGAACGAAGGTATGAACTTTATCTGTAATACTGTGACTTAAGCA
>NW_009197112.1:40164-92019 GCF_000690835.1 Fulmarus glacialis
ACTGCGGGGGCCTAAAACAGAGTATTCAGCTTCTCCGCCTGATGCTTGTTCCATGTCCATCCCTGCCCTACACTGCTGCTCACTCTCCCTTCTCTTGTCCTTACCGTCACAGTAGCAGCGTAGCTCATAGAAAGGGCAAAAAGGTACACACTACTGCTTCTTTGGCCCACAAGGACAGGGAGGTGCTTTCTGTGCTATTAGGGCAGCCGTATTTTTAAAATGCTGCTTTTAAATGCTTCAGAGTTGCCGGGAAACTAAACTTTTCTGAAGGCAGGGTAAAGCAGCAAAAGACTAATCCCTGGTCTACAGGCTGTCAGATTCCTGTGACAGCTTCTGCTATTAGCTAACCCATCAAGAAGACCTCATATATATAGGCACTTAACCTCTCTATTTTAGTAGCATACTTTCTAGATCTCTTCATTAAAATAAAACCACTTAAAGTCTATTACTAATGGAATGCTTTTACTGTTAACAAACTCCCATCAAGCTCTAGCCATGTTTGCATTGTTTAGGATAAGCATGCCATAAAAGAAGGAAGTTATTCGCCACTGGAATGCCAGGAGAGGAAAAGGCCATTGATCCCGCTGGTGTTACACTGCTCTTCTGCTTTCATACCCTCTCCAAAAAAATATCATGGATGCGCTGCTGTTAAATCTGTCTCTCTGTAAATCAGCACTGCAATCAATGTGTTGTGCTAAATACCAGGCAGTTCTGAACACCCTTGAGGTCAAAACCTAACTCCACAAGGCAAAGTAAATCAATGCAATCTATGAAACAGCTTTCGCTAGAAATCTAGAGAATCTGAATATACATATAATTTTTTCTTAAAAGAAATCAGTGCTTGATTTTTGGGAATCACTACTGCTGTCTCCTCTCCTCAATTTGCAAAAGACAGACATGAAAAATCATCTACTCTCTCCAACATTTTTTTCTGTTCATGCAGAAAAAGATATGTGAACCCTCCAGTTAGTCCTCTCACCCTGTTGTCGCCTGTCCAAGTCTGACAGCTCTATCGATATTCCCCCCAGGACTGTGGGATAAGCTTTCTCAGATGGTCGGCTCAAGCAGGACAGGGCCATTCTGTCCTGAAACATCCCATGGATGATGCTCCACTTGATCACGGCTGTAACACACTCCCAGCCTCTTCCTGCTTCTATTAAACACTTTCTTCTTACCCAGATTTGGTTCAAAGCATTAAATTTAATTTCCTCTGTGTTCCAGGTATGAATTTGCACCCTTACAGAGTTATAACGTTAATGGAAATAAGAAGAGAGGAGCTGATTAAATATAAACAGTACCAGAAGCCACCAGGGAATCTTCCATCACACAGCTCTGCTCAGAGTAACTCACTAGCAGCCTGAATACACCTTAAAATGCTCTGCTTTGGCTTCAGGAGCAAATCGCGTGAAAACAGAGGGGGCAGAAAAAAATGGGAAAAAAATGTGCATGAAAACATGGGACAGAGCCAAGCTGGATAATCATTGGCTCAGTACAAGGTAGCAAGTGTACTTTCTGGGACTAGATCTACCCCTGTGATCCATCCCTGCTGCCCTTGAGTGTTATACATGAGTGTTCTGAGATCAAAGCTTCCCCTGCAGCCCCCCCAAGGTTGCTTGCATTTTCCCCACCGTGTAAGAGGGGCTCACCTCTGGTGTATTGAAGAGGTTTGTAGCCAGTCATTCAAGCCTTTCACTATGTGATCTGATAGTCACACTCATTCCCACACGATTGAAAATCTAGAACTGAGGCAGCCACATCTGGCTTTGGGACAGACACATCTGGTCACATAACTGAACAGAATCTGTAGAACATTATTCTTCAGGGTCTCCATAGCAGACCTTATGGCCTACCCTGGCTGAAAAGCTGCATGATGTTAAGACCATAAAAGACAACTTCTCCTTGTCTACTTCCTAACCCAAATATAATCCTAAAAAGGGTCTTCACAGATCAGATTAATAAATGAGCAGAGGACAGATCAGTCAGTCCTACTCGAGCTGCTTTCAGGCTGTGGTTAAAACTCCTCTTCAGACATAGCAGCACCATTTGATCACTTCTGTTGCTCATCAGCTGTTTACTATCACAGATTACTATCCTCAGGGCTCTGCCAGCAGCCTTCTCTACAGCAGTAGAGTGGTCTCATGTCAGGAGCATCCTCAGCACACACAGCACTTTGTAAACAGAGAGTCCACCTGCAGCTTCCCAAAGTGAGGGCTTGTGGTCAGGAGCTGCATCTAGTTGTCTTTGTATTCCTCTTAAGCTTTTCATCTCCACAAGATAGAGCAGAGCCAAGTGACACCAGGAATGAGTTTCTATTTTTGTCTTAGAAAAAAGCAATGATCTGCTTCCCAAAAGCACAGCAGCTAGCATGCGCACCCACCCACGCAGGTGAACTTGCACGACGGCCCCAGAGAGTGCCGGAAAGCAAGGGCTACGAGGTTTTTAGCCTACATAAAAGGCAATACTTACGCAGAGACGATTTCTTCCCCGCTCACAAATTTTGCGTAGGAGACTGCCTTGCGATGCCCTTTGAACACCATGATTGGCTGCTTAGTGTTGCGAAGATCGTAGTAGTGAACACAGTGATCTGGAGATGAGAAAGAAGAGGGGCAAAATTTAATCAGATGGGAAGTATGCACAGGACCTCTAATAGTCAGCTCACAAAAGTCCTGCCTGCAGCCTCCACGTGTTACTTAAAGCCTCGTCTAGGATGAAGTCTGCACTATAGCAAAGGAGTGTTTAAGCAGGCTTCTTAAAACAGCCCGAAAATTCAGTCTGTAAAGGTCCAAGCAGTCTTTCAAAGAGTCAGCGAGGGGAAAAAGGTGCATCCACATGGGTGTGCACGTGCATGTGTCCTCCCGCAAACCCCACTTGGCCCATGTGCAAGCCAGCAGCTAAAAGGACTCTCGCCTCTCCTCCTTGCCTTCTTGGCTCCCTGCCCGGCCACTCTAATTGCCATTTCTAATTCCCTGCACTCCCTTCTCCTTCCTCAATCTGTCCCCTCTTGGGAAACTGCTTGTGGTGGTGCATTTCCCCCCGACCCCTTCTCCTGGGCCGCTTGTTGATCTGGGCCGCTTGTTGATCTCAGAAATTCCCGTGAAACCTCGGCCTTGGTGTGCTGAGTCTGGCGGTTGAGGGCTCCTTGAAACATTATCAGAAACTCTGCATGGCTGAGGCTGGGAATGTATTCTTACTGTCTGGCCCAGGTGTCAAGTAGAACAACACTGAAACCTTGAGAATTTTTTAGTAATTACCACCTGGGACTGTGGCTGCGATGGAAATTTATGGATGACTAAAGCCAACCATCCTTCAAACCTATAAACGGTGGTCCTGAGTGAGACCCTTTGAGCTCTCCTGGACCGCAGTGGGCTGCGCCCAGCATCTCTCTCTGAGTGGGATGCCTCTCAAGAGCTCGCCACCTCTCGAGTCTGTGGTATTCAGAGGACTGTCACCGAAAGCTGATGATGGGACCTGGGCTGAAGCCCTTCATTCCTCGAAGCTCAACCCTCACTTGTTGAGAAATGCCGAGACAAACGTGTTCGACGTGAATACTTCTTCACTGAACTTGAGGGGAATTTTTAACAGGTATACCTTTTGTATATTTATATACATATATTTCTGTCTGTGTGTGTGTGAACTAATAGTAAGCATAATCTGTAATTAAGTTGTGATTGTAGTAGACTCTTAACACTTACTTTGTAAATATTAAGTTAGTTAATGATTAAGTGCTGCTAAAATCTTATGATCTATACTTCATTCGTGTAGTAGGTAATAGAGTGAACCTTGCCATCAAACTCTGTTAAGTCACGCTTTTATAAATTTCTATTAAAATCACTTTCTGCTAATACCTTTGACGGTGATTTTTTTAAGCAGCCTCTAAACCACTCATTTGCAACACTGTTGAAGAACCACAGGCTGAAAACTCAGTCTGTTTGCTACTTAAATGGGATCATGGAAAACAGGGATTAAATTTCTCATGCTTACCCTAAATGGGTAACCTCCATACTTTTGTTTTTTGCTTCTCTCTGATTTTATTACCGATTAAGAGAGAATTAGCATTTCTGCTAATGAGAGAACAGACTAAATTCCAGTTCTTCTTAAGATTTAATTCACAGATGTGCTGCAATGCCACAACCACATAAAAGAGATCGTAACAGAATTAAAGATACTTATTACTTTCTGCATAACTAAGTGTCAATTCCCAAGAAAACAGAAAAATAAGAATAGAAAACCCCACGAGACCCAAGCCCCAAACACCCCCAGCGCTCTTTCCAGCTCAACAAGGTTAATAAGCTTCTCCCTTCCTGACTTTCAGCCTTTAATGTTGAACTTCATTTAATTATCCCTTGCTATTCTGGAAGCACAGGGAGGGAAGGCCACATACACGCAAGGAAACCGAGCTAGACGCCTTTCTCACCAAGCAACTTGCGATACCCAGACGTCAGCTGAAAACTGCTCTGACCCTCCTCCCACTGAAATAACACCCCACCAATGGAAGTTTATCACAGAGAATACATGGAAAGGAATTTAAATGCCAATAGCTACGGTTATTTTTGTACTTGCACAGTGCTCCAAAGCAGGGCTCTCAGTCGTACAAACAACACCCAGCTGTCTCAAAATCCCATGTGGTTTGAGAGATAACTGGATTTACATCGATCAGGCTCCAGCAACTGCCGTCAGACCAGCAAGGGTAGCTTCTAACCCGTATTAACGGGCTAATTGGTGGCCGTGGCAGGACGGGGGGGCTGTGTCAGAAACACCTTCAGTGAAACGAGGTAAGCAAGCAAGTCGCCTTCCCTGCTAACTGCTTCCAGCATCTTGCTCTCTGCATAATACGATGGGTTCGGTGACTCCTCTGGTAAGAGGTTTCTAGCTGTCTCCCTCCTTGCCGTGTAAAAGCAGACATTCCAAGCAGCCACACCAAGTTTTCTCCACTACTTGCACCAAACTGTCGAATTACCCAGTTGTGTTGAAACCCAGCAGCTATTGTGCCCATTACCGCTAGCACTGGGAAGCGCTGTACCTCCAAGCACTCTTTCAGATGCTCCTGTTTCTTCTACCTCCGCAATATTAACCCTCCAAACAGCCGACACTATTGACCAAAATCATTTGGGCATTTTAATTAACTTTAGAACAAGATGATGTTGCGACAGGCTTATTCAATAAAGAGGTTAATTTTCAAAAGGACTTTAAATTAAGCGTTAACACTCCTTTAATAAGATTTGAGCATCCTGGTCCCTTCCAACTCCCTGAAAGCTTGAGCCAAAAAAAATTCCACATTTTCTCATCTGGCTGGTGTACCTGCTGCAGGAGCTACGAAACAGTTAACTGGCAATTATTATTTTAATGAGCAGAATGATTCTAGCAGGGCTTTCTGTTAGGAGCCAGTTAGTGGATAAGCCTTTCAAGCCTATTTTTGCTCACAGTTTCAGCCTCCTCTCCAGCTGGCCAGTCATTAGGATACCTTTTGAGCAGCGTATTTTATCTTTCAGAGGGTGGCAGGGAAAGGGGTACCTGCGGATAGCTGTGTGCAAGCAGCTGGAGCAATGCGAAGAGGAAAAAGCTAGAGCAGGAGAGACAAGTCCATTTGCAGAGCAGAGACACAAAGTTGCATTCACCTTCTAAATATCGCAATAAACAGCTCGAAGCCTGCCGGCATCTGGCCCCAGCACCGCGTGTGCCTCTCGGCGTCGGCAGGGCAATCAATCACTGTCTGCTCTGATCACAACGAGTCCGAGGGAACGGGCAAGGCCAGTGGGTTCTAAAATTAGCCACTTAATTATTAATTGATTATTTCAGCAGCCGAAATGTTGGTGCCCAATTGAGTTTTTTTTTAAATTCAATTGAAGCAGCTATTTTTAAGTAGATATATGAAGACAAATGCTCACTGCATTCATTAAAATCAGAACAGGTGGTCATGTTTTACAATTAAAGAGATACTCTCTCTTGTAGGCCATATGGACTTTCCGAAAACATGATAAAAATGCCATCTGCTGAGGAAGCAGAGCGCCCCAAAATGAAGCTAAATGAGAAAAATACAACTCCCAGGTACCCCGGCAGCAGCCTCGCCTGGTGGAGTTTGAAGAGCTGAAATGATCTGCCATCGGCAGCATTCCGGGCATGCCAGCGGGTCCGAGGCGAGGTGCTCTGGAAAGCTCAGAAAACAAATTAATCCTAAGAGCCAGATGAAGGTAAGGAAAATAAAGTGGGCGTTGAGGGGAATCAAACACTTCTCGAACTCTGCAAGAGCACCCACCGCTGGCTCCTGCCCTTGGCATCCCTGGAAGACCACGGAGCATACTCCACCACTAACCAGCGACGCACAGGGGTATTTGATTCTTGTTTTGCTCCTCAAACACAAGCATTAATATCATCATTTGGCAATTTTTTTTGCAGATCTACAGTTTCCACCCCAACCAGAAAACTCACTTAGAACAATTTCAACTTGGAAATGACATTTCCACAGTTAAAAGCCTCATGCCTAACTCTTCGGCGAGAGCTCACTGCTTTACTTTTTCTTCTGCGTTCAGGCTTAATTGAAATATATATGAGATAATGTGAAGGAACATGTATATATACCACAACAAATTAAACACTCTGAAGCAATTCTTGTCTAGTTCAATGTCACTGCAGAAGCTGAGCATGACAGAATTCTGCTGCTGTGCCTTCTGAATTCAAATGTTTGCTGGCAGGCTGTATTTTATTATCCTTTTTTTTTAAAGTGATCTCAGAAGGCAAAAAGGGCAGCTAAGCTCTGCCACTGCTGCTTAGAGGTCTCCGACCACAAGCCTAAGTTTTTAAATAGTGCTTTTCCAGAATGCTCAAGAACTGCTTACTTCCCCCTTAAGAGGCCACTGCTTTCACCTTTGAGCTGTCTAGTGACAACTAATCAAGAATTCAGACTTTTCCAAACTTCCAAAAGATCTCACCACCTCTCCAGTAAATATAACCTGCGTCAGCAAAGGATGGCATCCCTCGTTGCTTGGCAGCTCATAAATTCACAAGACACCAGCCGGCAGGAGCAGGGCGAAAGGGAAGGATGGTTTTGTGATGTACAAGGTGAAGTGCTCAGCACCTTCTCAATCTCGGTCCTCGGACTCAGCTTGGTTGCAGGGATAGGGACACAGCGAACGAACTGATGATGTGGTTACATGATCTTAGGAAATCAGGTTAAGAACTTCTAGAAGAAAAAAAGAGAGCTGGGAATTGCTAATGGAGCCAGCAGCATCTTAGAGAATTTCAGAGCTGTTCAGAAGGATGGAATTGCTCTTGGATTTTTAGTTGTTTAAACAAAAAAAAAAGGCAAAGTCTGCTTTTGCCAAAAGTGATTTTCCTTACACTTAGATTTGTTAATAAAATTCACAAAACAGCTGTTACTAGCAGGCTTTAGGCTCACAACACCTCTCGCAAAGCTCTTAAAATGTACTGAGGAGCGACAACTCCAGAAAGAGTAGGCAAGGGTTAGGAAAGAGCATCACACAGCAGCAGTTTGTTTCACTGAGTACCATCACATCCAGAGTAGCAACACACACAACCCAAAAAGCAGTGATTTAACTCTCCAGGCACCCAGCAATTCCCAGTAACATTCATATTCTGAGACATGTGCTTCACACTCGCCTTCACCACGAACATTAACCAGTCTGCAGCACGAGCTAACTCGCAGACCCCCCCAAGGCTTTTTTTTTCCCTGACCACTTACTCGAAGGGCTATCAAGGCAAGGACAGCAATAGAAAAATTTACCTGCAGTGCAACAGTTTTATATTCAATGGATGTAATGACTAGAAAGCCCCAAGAGCTGCATGCAAAGGTTCTGTGGCTCTCCTCTGAAAAACTGAATTGCTGGAGAATCAATGACCATTTTTCTTCTTTCAATCATTTAGAAATGCGTATTTCTCAACTGTTCAATATTTAGATTATTGATCCATTCAAAAAATAAGTAATTCACATTACTCGGATTTTTCAGTGGTTATGCACTTGAGAATATAAGTGGTGCTTGCTGCTACACGTCAGATGAATGTTACAGCCAAGAAGATGCCCGTATTCAAAACCAAAGTTTTAGGGTGAGGAGCCAGATGTTAATTGAGTGGTCTGTTAGAAGTCTTGTGTTATCAAGGTACATTTTGGCCTTCTTTTTTAAACAAAAGAGATCTTCAGTACCAAACTTAGGGGTCAAATTAATTTCATGTATTAATGCTCTGGCTACAGCCTGCAGTCCTGCATGCCTTGTGCTACAGATGTCTTACTAAAACAGAGGCACAGGCTAGAGCGTAACCTTTAATGTGTTTCTCTTGTGCTTCTTTGACCATGATGATCTGATTTGTTGCATCTACTAACTCATGTCCTCAGTTGATGATTCCCTCAGCTTCGTCTGTTTGTTTTCCTCCACATGAACTTCCACCTTGGATCAAGGCTGCCTGTTTTCACCAGTGAAACTCTGTATATCAGTAGTAAGAATGAGAGACATTTATAGTCTGAGGGGTGTATTTAAATGACTGTTCAAAAAGATTTAAACTGAGTCAGAGCAAATTTGGTGCAAGATACCCCTGCTTGCCTCCAGTTAGGTTATCCTGAAGAAACCAAAAAAGCAACAGAATAAAAGGGCACAAAAAAGCCCACAAAATATCTTTAATCAGAAAGAAAGATGAGAGGCATGACTTTATGGAGTTTGATTCCATTTCTACTTTCACTCGTTAAAAAATGATTTCAGAGATCCTGAAGGAAGCCCCCATTGCTCCATACATATTGAAGGGGTTAGCTAAAGTTCAATTATTTATATTTAAATATCTACCTATAGAAATTGATCTTTCCTCTCACTTGTTTCTCCTCTGTATACCAAGCACAAGCAAGATTACTCATCACACAGAGTGGCCAGAATGAAGCCTTCAAAACTACCTAGAATTGTATCTAGGCAACTTGTTTAGCAGGAAAATATAATCATATCCTTATGCCTTCAAGTGTCCAGAGCCCAGTGGTTCAAAAGCTTGTGTTTCAGGTGTCTCTAGGTGAAAGGAAAGAGCACACGTTGTTATTCCCTTAAGTAACATGCCATAAAGGAGAGCGCAAGCCATCTTAATGAATTTTTGTTGAACATAGATAAACAAGCAGTAGAAGAACAGAACTTTAACATCGAGATGGGTTAACCAAACATCTCTTTCAGCCAGGCTCGGTGTGATTTCTTGCTATAAAAAGGAAGCTTGCATCCTCAGAGGTAAAGCCTTTGGCTAGACTAAAAACGGAAACAGAATCAGGAGGCTCACATGCAACCTCAGTTTTCACCGTTAAAAATTTTTCTTCTTCTGTTAGTGAGGAGAAAGAGGAAGGAGATAAAAAGGGACAACATCCTGATTCAAAAACAAACTCAAATCAACAGTAGTACACTGTACTACAGCGTACTATATTGCAGTACACTGAAGATGACTTGGCACATTGGATGCCTCGGTCCTTCCAGAAATCTGCACAAGGGCCAGGTAAACAAGTGCTGCACTTTCTCAAAAACCTGAGAAGACAGACAGCTGCTATCAGAACCCAAACCTTGAAGACGAAACACTTTAAAATAGATTTCCCTTAATTTGAGAGGACACCTACAAAAGCCTCAGCACTCTCTTGACCTCAAAGCCATCTAACAAGCTGCATACTTACTTAGAGACTAACCAAAAAGCTATTAATAAGGAAGTGGAACCTCTCCAGTGGATCTTCTACGTACCTCGACACCAGGAAACAGCCTCCCCACAAAGGCAGCGATATCATCAAAGGCTGGTCAAAAGACAACTCAGGATTTAATTATGAGGAAGCCTTCGCAGACTGCAGTTTCTGTTTGAAATCCATTTTTGCTCAAGGGCCCTGAAAGTTGTAGAACAACGAAGGTTGGAAGGGACCTCTCGAATCCAGCCAGTCCGACTTCCCGCTCAAAGAAGGGCCAACTGCAAAGTTGGATTCAACTTCCAAGTTAAATAATTGTGTTTTATTACTCAGTCAAGCTCTGAGCATTTCCAAAGACAGAGATTCTGTAAACTCTTCCCTCATCTTAGCTGCCTTGAAAGGTACTCTTATGTCAAAGGATTAGGGAGAAATTTTTTTTAATCCAAATTTGCTTAAGCTATTTGCTATTGACATAAGGAAGGAAAGGCATTAGCTCACCTCTCAGCATTACAGCATTAATGTTTAGGCTGTGTTTTGCTGCATGAGTTTCTGGCTTCTCAGATCTTTCAGGTTTTGTCTACCTACTCCTACATGATGGGGGTGGCACGAGGCACTGCCATACAACCTTAGTTCTCCTTTAATTCTTTTTTTTCTTTCTTTCTTACTAGTAAAAAAGAAAATGGAGAACTGCTGAATTTTAATGGTTGTCAAGCCTGTACTACCAAACAACAGCACTTGGAGATCTTCATGTCACTGAGGTGGCTTTGTTCAAAAGTTTAGGGTGGAGATTTAATCTCCCCTGTGGCAGAGAGGCAGACTGGAGTTTGAACATCCATATGTGGGTCTTGCTCTGGAGAGAAGACTGGGGATATAGGACAGTCGAACACTCCATTTTTGGGAATAATTAAACTCAACAAGACATGTGAACCTTCATGCAGGGACCACAAAAAAAGGCTATTTTTAATCTTGGGTCTCTTCCAGGGCAGAAGAGAGTGTATGGAGAAAAAAAAAGGGTCTTTATTATAGCAATAGAAATGCATGGTGGTATTCGGGCATTCGACAAAGAATGGTGAGGAAGCCTTCCAGCCATCGAAACACTATAAAGATATTTATTTCACTTGACAAAGTAATACTGGGATGGGATATGATCAGCACAGGCTTTGGCCTATCACAAGCCATTTCAGGGAGAGAAGACAGTGTGATAGTTTCCACTACATAAAGGAAATAGATGCTCTGGGAAAAGAGAAAAGGCTACAACGCATTAGGGATGGGAAAGAAAGTGGACTTGAATTCAAGTGAACAAAGCCCTGCACCAAAAATTACCACAAGAATTTTCTGAAGAAGAAATTAGATAATATCAAAAGCAGTGAGTTGACATCAGTGCCCTCTTTACAAACCGTTTCCCTTACTGTAAGGAAGGAGATTAAAAATGGGTTTGATACAGCCTGAAGCAAAGAACCTTTGACAGACAAAACTATCCGGAGCATTTTGCTGAAGAATGCAATGTGCTGTTTTCCACTTGCAGCATGACAAATCACATGAGGAGGAGAAAGCAGAAATAAATCCATTTCACCCCAACATCTCCCTGTAGAACACTGCAGCATGGGCAAAGCTAACTGGTATTTTTTTATTTTTCCTGTATATACCTTCCCTTCAAAAAAAACCCACCCTAATAAAACAAGAAAATTTTATACCAACAGCCATCATTACAAGCACATTAAAGTGTTTGCTGGACATGGCTTTGTATTCACAATTTTCTATTCCAGCAGAAATTGCAAGCACTTTGTTTCTATAACTAAGACAAAATTACCCATTTGATGCATTTGCTTTTTCCTCCTTTTTTTACTCGGAGTTCCCTTTGCAGTAAAGGAACCGTTTTTCTCTGAATAACCATTTTCTGTTGCCCTGGGGGAATCTCAGCAATCTCTTCTAGAAGCAACGCTCTGGTCCACAGCAGCAAGCTGGAACAATGCCCTTATTTTGTGTTTCATGTGTGTGCCTGAGACGATTTGGGATGTGGTACTTCATTCATGTTTGCTACCAGAGTTCTGTCTAGACAAGTGGTCTCAAACACCGTTGTACCGGACTCCCAAGGAGCTCCCACACACCCCGTCTTCATAGGTGTCAAAAATTCAACGGCCACCCAAAGAGGGACTGAACTTTGGAAAAGCGTTCAACAGATTTTCCTTGCAGGTCGAAGCCTTCTCCATGTGCTCTCCCCTTACAGCATGCTCTGAAGACTATACAAGATTAAGCAAGGTCTGTATGATTTATTTTGCTGGTGGCAAAATCTTACAAAAAAGAAACCTTTTAAGCGAGGAAGCCACAGAGCCTGTGAGCGAGGAGATGAAAGGAAGTTTCTAAAGCAGAGGAAGGCACATGGGTATTTGGGGATGACAACTCAATCTCATTTTCTTACAGATGATGGGCAACAGCCTCCAAAAATCATATTTAGGGAATCCAATACAAATCCAGCCCAGGTTTTAATTTAAACAAAGGAAGAGCACAGCTTTGAGAAGAAGGAAAATGCCTAACAGCATTCTGTTTAGCAGACTGAATGACAAAGGAAGCAACATGAGAAAGCTCCACTCCATGAAAACTGAATTAAAGAGAGCTGAGGTTAGATTAAAACACGTCTGGCAGCCTCAGTTTAATCTCTGGCAAAACCAACGCACAATAAGCACCTTCTACCTTTCCTTCTACCAAGGAGAGGCTCAGGGATGTGCAGAGGGTTTCAGGTTAGCACCTGAAATATTTTGACAGAGCTCTGCAGGGAAGACTGTGCACTGCTTCAGCCAGTGATTTTCATCTCTTACTAACACTAAAAATTTTTTTTTTATTTTTTTAATGTCTATCAACACTAGCATTTCACTAAAGATCTATATCTCCCTCTGCTGAACAGATGAAGGGAACAGCAGCCTTGATGGGAACTGCCAACTGGGTTTTTAACCTTTGTATTCGACAGATTCCCTATGGCTTGAAGTTACAGATGACATTTGCCGGGTTATGGATAATGGTCTTTACACACTGGGGACATTTTTTACTGACTTGTCTAAAGCTTTTGACACAGCAGCCCGTAAAATCTCCACCCTAAATAACTTGACTCGTATTAAGGAGAGAAGGAGGAGACATAAAACATTAGAGATCTTAATCAGTTGAGAAAAGGGCTCTGATGGGAGGGGGAGGCAAAACAGATTTCTCTAGAACTCCTTTGAAACTTTGACCTTTATGGTTTTAAAGAGCTACAGAGATTTCTCACAGGAATAAGGGATAGCTAGGTTTTGTGCAATTCAAAGATTGCCTTCTACCAGACTGTCGGAGAAACAAAATATTTAGTACACATAAGGAAGATTTACTAATGTTACAAACCCAGTGAAGACAATAGCAGTAACAACCTGCAGCTTTTGGAAGAATTCATTCTTTATGTCTGAAAGAGAAAAAGGAATTATGCACTGTTCACTCTTAATCCAATTTTTCTCCTTGACTAGGTAACATGTACAACTCTATATGCACTAGTGCATGTAGGCCAACGTCCAAAA
Organism: Fulmarus glacialis; assembly: GCF_000690835.1. Classification (NCBI taxonomy): domain Eukaryota; kingdom Metazoa; phylum Chordata; class Aves; order Procellariiformes; family Procellariidae; genus Fulmarus; species Fulmarus glacialis. The sequence goes on from NW_009197112.1 coordinate 53,341, forward strand.
TGAGTTTTAAGACATGCAGAACATGTGAAGAACAGTCATTTTATAGTAAAAGGTGCTTCAACCCATGCTGTCTAAATGGACTACATCTCTGAAGATCTGAAGCTTTTCACATGAGCACCAGGAGTCTTATTTGTACAATGACTGTTGGATACATCTTTCAAAGCCGAAAGTATGACATCATTCACCGAACAGATCTCTCCCGATTCAAGATACTTATTGCACGCAGTATTTGTTCTTACTGCAAACCCATGTCAGCTCTGGTTCTTGAATGACTCAAAGTTGTGCAGGTCATGGAGCTGGGATAGAGGGAAAGGGCAGCACAGTCAGGCTCCCAGGGACCACAGGCTCCAAGAGGTCAAGATCATGTAGATAAGGGCTTAAGACCTTAAGAAAGGTAGGTATGAAAAGGAACACCTTCCCTAAGATTTTAGGAGTACATTTATGATGCAACAGCTTTAGGGTTTTTGTCGTATCAGCAAACATCATACAAAAAGAACCAAACAGGCTCCAGAGCAGTCAAATGGTCTCTAGGAAAAGTGCAGGCTGCTGCCATATGCATTACAATATGCAGCTGAGGACCCAAGTTCGCCAAATTATCGGTCAAACCTGATTTTGGTCCAGAACTACATTTTGCTTCACTAGCCTGAGGAGATATAAGTCTTCTTTTACTAGGTTTTGGAGATGGTGATCCGATTCATCACCTAAACTGCCCTAAAAGCAGACTCCACTAGAAGAGATGATGGATATTAAATACAGCGTCACAATTGCTAACATTCAAGCTTCGATAAAGAATGCTTAAGCCAAAATCCCAAAGGTATGGTGGGATTATGCAGACAAGGAAATAAGCACAGGAAAACACGTGGTGATACACAAGTATGCAAGGCAGAAAAGAGACAATGTACACTCTAGCTAGGCAAGGAAATAAGTGGTGTGAAGGGGAACTAGATTTGCACACACATCTACAGTCTTACTTTTTGTTATCTTCTTGAGACTCAAATGGCTAAGAGGGCATCTTTAGACGAATTCCTCTCAACCTAGCCCAAGTGTTCAAAAATTCTCCCCTTAAAAACACATGCAATGCTTGGATGCTCAGATACTATCAAACAAAGCCTTTGAGATGAGAGCCTACACTGCATTTGCAGGTTATAGATTTTCCTATGCAATGTGACAATCTTCACCAGTTTGTATGGAAAAAGCAGTGTATGTTATAAAAGTTTAAGTGTGCACAGTACCCAAATAAAAGGCTGGAACGGTTAATCTATGCAGCAGTCTGAACAGGAGATAACACAGGAAGCCATTACAGACGATGTCATTCCAATGAGCAATTCCTTTAAATGAGCTACCAGAAAAACTGCAGCTTTGGAAACTGCCGAGGTTAGAAAGGATTAAACTCTAAGGGATACAGCAACAGCTAGTAGCAAGTGCAATTTGGCATCCTGAGGAAAAAATGAATCTTGGAGTTGCCTATTCTGTTCCTGAATTTCAAGGCTCATTTCAATTTTAATTTGAATTTTGTAACATTGACTAAATGACTTCTACACCAGTCGGAAGACAAAATGTTCAGGAAAAGAATATTAAAGCAAACAATTAGCACACTCATTTCTGCTAATGACAGATTTATCCTTTTCTCCAGAGAATCAAATGGAGCTTTTGAAGTTCATTTTATTCGTTCACTTGTTACTGAAGTGTGACGACCTCTGGGATAAAGTTTGGAAACTCCCAATAGGTCTTTATATTATTACTCATACTCACTATTCATTGCAAATGCTTTATCCAACAAAAGTCAGAGACTACTGTGCAAGTAAAAGTTACATAAGCTTTTAAATTCTGAAGCTTGTGTGAAATTTGCACGTACAACATGTCCTGCACGCCTGTTAGTGGTTTGTGTGTCCCTTCGTGATTTCCTAGGAAGCAGCTGCAGCAAGGTAGGACAACACTGTGCAGTGCCTGGCTGATCTGGTAGCATCTCCGATGTGCAAATACGGGCAAGTAACTGCAAACATCATAGGCTTAAATAACATGGCATAGCTGCAGTTCTCCTGCTTGTCAGTCCTGAGCAGAAGCAGAATGTGATCTACCTGCCAGAAAGATTGTCTTCACCGGGACAGCAAAAGGTATGGCTCGATACTTCACTTTCAGTTACATCCCAGCATCCAGGAAGAGGGATAACTTTAAAATCGAACCTTCAAGATGGTGTTCTAACCTAAACAACCCCACTAAGCTCAGTGCTTCCCCCACAATAAGTACTGTCAGGACAGAAATATGATCACAACCACACTGACCAAAAATACAGATGCCTCCAAACAACCCTCAACTGATTAAAGTGCTGTGGATGCTTTCAAAGGTTACAACAAACGAAACCTTTGCAAGGAATTCTGGAATGAGTTTAAATTATAAGGTGACAAGTGTGCACTTCCAAAACATGGACCTTGTCCCCTACTTCCCCTGCCAATAGCCTCAGAGATCAAGGACTAGGGGAAGATTATTGAATACCCGCCAAAAAAGAAAAGACACTCTGCAGGTAAGGTCCAATAAAAGCCCTGGACTGCCGCATGCCATACCGATTTCATAAAGGCTGAATTTTGAGCACTGCTGTGAACTTTTCCACAGGCTTGAAAGAAATTCCTAACCTTTGTCTGTGCCTTTGAATACTGTGCTCAATTTGTACGCTAAAGGTAATCTTGTAGCTTAAGCCCAAAGAAGCTGCCTAACTCCACCCTAAACATGTCATATATTCGCACAAATAGATTCTTTCTGAGCCACTGCAGGCTTTCAATAGAACAGAGTACTTACCCATACGAATCTATTAAGGTAAGACCTTGCTTTCAGCTGGAAAACATTAATTCTCTTCCAAAAAGGCACACTGCCTTCTTGGTCATTAATATCACATCATTCTTCCGAGCTGAGTGACAAGGCAGGCAAGTCACCCAGATCTGAGGCAGCATGAAAGGCTAGCTCTACAGAGAGATGTTTGGAAAAGAGAAATCACTGCTCCAGTTACTGCAGCAGAAAAATCAATATTTCACTGGACAAGGATGGTCTCCAAAGTGGTCCCGCTTGGACACCAGGTATATTAGCAAAATTGAACAATGCTGATAAAGAAGCCACATGTGACCTTGAACTGTTAAGTGCATCAGGGCGATGCAGAGATCTTAAGGGGTGGGTAAATAGTTGCAAATGAAAACAAAGCTGTTGACATAGCAACTGGAGTCCTTTCGCATGCTGGATGCTGTGGATCGGTATCGTTAGTTTTGTGGCTGTTCAACAATGAAAGAAAGGCAGCAGCTTTCAAAGCTGTACGATGCCATTCTGTAATGCTGACGATGGTGCACAGGGAAGATCTTTCAAAAGCATGCAAAACCTGCTGGGGTAGGGCAAAACCATCTTTGAAGGAAAAACACTTTCTTGGGAAGTGCTCTTGCTCAGCATCACTGTACAAGTGGGGAAGGGAATAAGGAGGAGAGTCTGAGCAGGCAAGAAAGGGGAGAAACCTCAGCACTGGGGGGAGACCTCAGGTTCGGTGAGGATTCGCCCCTTGGTAGCTAACGCTGATCTCAGTTCGGGCTGCCAAAAGCCTGCCTGGCACTGGTGCTCTATGATCGGGGCAAGAGCTGACCCAGAAAAATGGCAATTCAGTTTTGGCCACACTTTTGCCAGTATGAAGGAAGAGATGGAAAAGCAAAATTGGGAATGTTTAGAAGGGAGTACTGTATCCTCAATGGAGGTAGTCTCAAACTCTGAGGCTGTAGGTAGTAAAACCAACATAAATCAGCACAGCCTCATGTTTTCCCTGCCCTGGTCACTTCATCTGAACCCACACTATCAAGAGTTTGTGACAACACAGTGAAGCGGTTTGGAGACCTGATCAACGTTAAAACTAACCCAACAAAACCTTAAGCTGTGACCATGTTGCAGCTCTTCTGTTGCTCTCCTCTGTCCATCTGTACTTGTCCGCTGCTTCCACTTACTTTGCGAAACTCCTGGAGAGCAGGTAGTCTCTGTCCTGCATCTCTGCAGCCCTGAGGAGTCCCTCTCATCCCCCAATCCAACCTGCTAGATTTGTGGGTCCTAGAGGGAAAAAATATAGCATGCGAGAGGATGATGCATCTAGTGTAAGAACTCGGGAATCTTAAGTTTTGATGACATGATCTCTGCATAATATATGGGAAATGAAAGGTCACTGGTAGCTGCTGACAGTATTACAGCATGCTGGGAATAAAACATCTCTACTATCAACAGCTACACTTAGCTCACTAGTTAGCTGACAGTCTGATCTCACCCAGACTGCACAACCTGGACATTCAAGCTGCAAACTGCATGCATTTTCAGCCTTTTTTTTTTTTTTAAGCAGGGAAATGGTACTGCTAGAAAATATATGGGTTGAGGGCATCAGTGCTATTGCTGAGGCAGAACAATAACAACTTCAGTCATGATTTATGTAGCTAATTTCAGGATAAAACCCTATCTATTTTAAAAAGAGGAAAAGACCACAAAATTACCCGATTTTGTATTCGACAGTGATTACAGTTTATACTGCCCAATGTTTCAACTCAGTAAGCATGCAAATAGAATATTTTATTAAAGTAACAGACAAAAGGGATCTTTTCTTCTTTATGTTCCCTCTCCATTGCAACAGATTTTATCAGGCTGCAGCCAGACACGCTACCTTCCCTCTCACCTGAAGTGCCTGTCTGGTTTTAAGAGAATTATTTCCCAAACCAAATACCCATTCCTCTCTTGTATAGGCTCTATTTCCAGTTTATTGCTCATTTGTTCTGTTTTAAGCTACCAAAATGATCTTTTGGTCATCTAAAAGCTTTCAGAGTGAAGAGCCCAGAAAAGAAACATATATATCCTCCATATTAGATGGTAATCCTGAGATTTACTTCTATAGTGGCAACTAAAGCATGGTTTTCTATGACATCTGAAGGCAACCCACTACTCTCTACTAAAGGAAAGTGCTCCATATGGAGATACACAATCTAACAACACTTCTGACCATGGCTACATCTAAATCAAAGCGTCACAGCAACTCCTTCCATGATCACTACTCATGTTTACCAACAGGTATACTGAAGCACAGAGGGTTTGACCAAGAAATCCACATAAATCCCAATTCCAATCCTTTTCAGGAAGCATCATTCAAGGCAGTTGCTTCATGTTCTCCTTCTGCTGCCAATGATGGGCAGGGACCTGCAGAGGAACTCAGCACAAAGGGGAAAGGGATGTTCTCCACAAAGGAGGAGCAGTATGATACGAATAGCAGCGAACAGTCTAGCACAGTCAACATAGTCTCATCAGGGAGAAAATCACAGCCAAAGCTGCTGGAGCAATAACCCCCATTTCACTGACTGTGCCACAGGGTTTGCAGCCTGGCCTTGCTTCAAAATCCGTCACCGCAGTCTTTCGGCTCACTCCAGCATACAAACTGGGTGCAGGTGGAAATGTTTTTTTAAAACCAAGATCTCTGGTTCAGGATTACTTACCGAGACCTGAAGCTGTGGCTACTGGACTGTGGCTACCTACGCTGCAGTACAGCTGAGGGACCCAGCTGAGGGTCAAGCTGCCATCACCCTCAGCACTGGACACGCAGAAGCGACCCCCACCCCAGGGAGCCCCTGGTTTGAGGACCGGAGGCCATTAGCAGATAGAGGCACACAGGGAACAAAAGGGCAACGAGAACACCTCAACGGGCTGCTGCATCAGCTCACGTAATTCATGCCACTTGTTGGCAGACCTCTATGGGACTTTTAAGTATCTTCCTTCCTTTTTTTCTGCAAAAGGGAGTTCTTCCAGAATTGGAGAGAGTGAGAGGAAGCACAAAGGTACCTCTCTGAATATTTTACCCATGCACAATATAGCATCACTGGCAGAGGTGAGTCAACAGTCAAGATTTTACTAACAAATGAGAAGGGATATGTAAACTGGAGACGGGTAGAAAGGACCTTAAGATAGCCATCCTATTTCTGTGGAGAATGCAAAGAGGGAACCAGCACAGAGATTCAAAGAGAAGCTGATCTAGCTGAAGCATCTGATCAGGAAAATCCACTTCAAAGAGGCATTTCTAATAGATGGAGGCAAGTTGGCAAGATGCATTTGTCAAGGGCAGAGGAAAATGTTTCATTAACCAAGGTGTGAAAGAACAAGACCTTATGAAAAGGGGTTTCAGGACCCTCAAGAGAAAACAAAAACAAGAAATGAAAATTGAAAAAAATTCATAATTTCAAAATATTAACACTGAAGAAATTTAGACTTGCAGTCAAAATTGTGCTGCTAAAGCAAGGCATGCTAGCTTGCAAGCTATTCTGCACACAGAGAAGGGGGGGGAACTGAAACACGTATGTTTAGTAATTTAATAATGGTGTATTAAATCAATTTACTTCCTCCTTTTACATCTCAAATATTAAGTACCAATACTTCCCCTCCCACAATCATTTCATCAATTGCTTATCTCATCAAGTCTTAAACTATAAACATACCTACACATATATAGCATTAAGTTTGATCAAATCAACAAGAGTATGTAGAGGAGCATACACTTCTGCCTAAATACTGTACAAAACTGCGTTGGGCATGCAATGCTAGAAGTCTTGGCTCTTTTACCATTGACTAAATCACTGAATAAGTAATTGAAACAATTTTCCAAACTGAAAATCCTCTGAGAATGCAAAAAAGCAAAGGCAGAGCCAGGACAGCTTTCTAAAATTGCCCCCTACATTGGTCACTGAATTAGTGTTTAGTGTTTTGCATTGCTCATCTTTATTCCTACTGGGGGGCAAACAGGAATGGCCAAGTCAGTGTGCCCAATCCACTTTTTTTTTTTTAATACTACTCAAGGAAACCAGCTTTGACTCTTCCTTTATGAATTTTATAGCCCACGTGACAAATCACACTATTTACAAGTTAGATTGCTTTTTCCATAGACTAAATGAAATTAGTAAACAAAACCAGCTGAAACTGAGAGAGGAGAAAAAACCTTTGTCTTCATCATAACTCATGAAACAGGACTGTTTGTCTACATGGAGTACTAAAGCAGATACTAACTCATTTCTTTGCTCTGATTTTTTTTTTTAAGGAGTTCAGAAATAGCATCTTTCAAGACCCCAGTACTTCTTTTAATTTCATACGCCATTTTTTCACATGTATTTATGGCTGAAAGATCAATTAGAACTCCTTTGTGGGAAGTCATTCCCATCCGTTCAATTACTCCATGTAATTGTTTCAGCAATCATAGTTAAATACCCATTTTAATTTTTATTTAGAGACTCAATTACCAAGCATCAAGCAGATGTAAACACTTTTAAAATTTTATCTTGTCTCCCTCCTACGCCTTCTTCCCCAGTACAAATACCATTTTAGCCCTCAGCATTCTCTAAATCATAAAAATGCACATGTAGTCATTTAAAATCTCCATATAACTCCTAGTGCTCGCTAATGCTTCTTTCCCAAACACACTTGTTGAAGATTAGCCCATCGTGGTTTGTTAGACATGGGTGTGGGGATAGAGACACTCCTATCTGCTTCCATCCCACACGCCCTACAGCTCCGAAAGCCTTCATAGATTTATTTGTGCCTTATCCCCCCTCTGCCTTTCAGGTGGAAAGGAATCCCAGTTACTGATTTATCAGGAAGAATTCTGTTTTGTGGTGTTTTTACATATCTATTTTAATCAGCAGCTGATCCATTTGGAGCTGGTGCTCTCATCTCTCCCTAGAGCCTTTCACAGATAGTCCCTTTCATTCAAATGCTGCTAGTAGGTATTGTAATTCAATTCTATTCTTGCATGTAATTCACTAAACTTCAGCGAGATGCCTGTCAAACAAGTCAATATTTTACCCTCCAACTTGAATTCATTTTTTGCAGTGTATCAAAATGCAAATTTATTTTTTCCTCCTAAGAGTCACAATCTAAGTAGAACCAGCCTGGAAATGGGAACACCCAAATGAAATGGCAGGCCAGTGGCTGCAAGAATGATCAGCGTATCTCCTCAAGTCCAGAGATAGCAAACGTCATCAGAACATCTAGTTACAAGTGCACTAAAACTCCCCGAGGAGAAAGAAAATGCAGAGTTGGTTAAACATTTATAGGTACCTCCAAGTTTCAGTTGCTGCATGCATAGCATGATACAGTTTCCTCCCAAAGCGATACCCGCTCTGCTCTCAAGTCTTTGTATTATTACCAAGAACTATTTAATCTAAGTGAATAAAAGGCTCATCGTGCCTTCCCCACTGACAACTTCAAAAAACATTAACAGCGATGCTTTGCCCAACCTAGGAAAACACGAGCCCACCCACGAGGACTGCAGTTGCAGCTATGGCAAACGTGCACAGCCACTGTTTTACAGCACACCTCAGGTAAAACCAGTTAAAATTCCCAGTATGACTTTGTAGTATTTGTAGAGCAATGCTATAAATCAGAAAGAACAACTATCACCATGTTAACACATTAACTTTGCTATGAGACTCTCAAAGCTGAGCTTTGCCTGGTTGCCTTAGTGATCTCAATAAACACCAGGCGACTTGCTTTTATCTCCAATAGAGGCACCCAAATTAAAAAGTCAGCCTGCAGGATGAAGTTGACAGTCGAATATCATGATGTCTTCTGGGTGACTGCACACTTGAAAAGTCTTACTCAGAGGCATTTTAACTGCAAAGACACCTCAGTCCTAGGCACAGCAGCCCACCTCACATCTCGGGGGGGAATAAGAAACAAAGGAAGGAAGAAACAGTATGTCTTTGCCCCAAACCCCTTTTACCTACCTGCGCAGCCAAAAGCTAGGTGATACCTAGAAGAAGGGCTGAATTTGACACAACACACATTAGCCTTGGCCTCGATGCTTGCTACTGAGTTGTCCAAGTTGGTAGACCACAGCTTCACTAGAGGAACAGAAAAAGAGAAATGAGTAAAAAAAACAGCAAAAAAAAAAAAAATCAACCTCCTCTGAAAGGCATAAAATCTAGTTATTTCATAAATAAGATTCTGAAAAGCCTCAGTTGCCAAGATGGTAGTGATTATAAAGGGTCAGTTGCTGTTGATGGCTGGTAAGCTTGAGAACATTCTCAAATGCGCACTGTAAATATTCTGCCCACCTCCATATACACAGGAGATGCTGAAAGTCCACATCCCGCATGGCTGAGAACACCAGAGCAGGTGACTAACCCCATGTTAGAATCTCAGCGTTTAAGGCTACGGGACCACAGATTCGTATAACCAAGAGCAGGAAGGCTTGCATCCTTTTTATTCCTCATCCCTTAGCTGGGACGCAAGAACCCCATGCTCCACGGCAGAATTGCTTTGCACAGAATAAATATACCTAATTGTATGCTTGAGCACAGTGAGTGAGAACAACTTGTTTTATTCTCGAGAAACTGGCACAGACAGGAAAGAAATCAGTGTGCTGGCTTCCTGTGATGATATATTTCCTTGGTACAAGGAACTCTACTGTTCTACGAGACTACCGTGTGAACATTAAGCTTCGTGGTACAGAACGAGCTCTTCCCCCAAGTACTCACTTCAGTGCTTCACAGGTCAACCAACAGAAAACACCAGCAGCTTTTCAAAACACAGCCTTCCCCACCTTCTACAAACACTTCAAGTACCATTTAACCTGAAAGATGAAGAGTGCCAGGCGCTCCCCATGTAGCCAACCTTACTATTAAAAGCTACAGATGAAACACTTTGCCCTCGGTCCAGGTCACGGGGCAGCACACTGGCATCAAGCCCCATTGATGCCTACAAGGCAGACTTAAATGTTCTCCCTTCCCCCTTTTCTTGATGAGTGGGTTGTGCTGTACTTGAGTTTCACGATCAGCATGCTGAGGCAGGAAGCAGAGCAAGCTGAAGCCGGTGTTTGAACACGCAGGAGCTGCATGAAGGCTTAATCCCCTAAAACAGCTGCCACGAGCTGCCTGGGCTTCTTCAGATCTGTGACCAATGGGTCCTCTGCTGTCTTTTTACAGAAAGCTCATTTTGGAGGTGAAGTGAGCAAAAACGGCAAAGGACAGGAATCTTGTTACCCACTGTGGTCAATAAATGAGGTAAGCGGTCTTACGGTGTGTCCCCCCACCCTCTGAGGACCCCTCTGTATCACCTCCTGGTCAGTCTTTCCCAGGCACTTCGAAGAAGCAGCAAGGCTTCCACGTGGATTACTCAAGGATGTTTTAGATGGTCAAGGAAAAGGAGGAACACTGGGAGGTGCGTTCCAGCGCACCTACTTTTTAATAGTATGGCAAGAAAAAAAAGCTACAAGATTGAGCTATTTCTGACCATACTTAGGAGAACTGCTTCAAGGATGATCAAGGATGAAGGAAATACATGACTGCTCAGAGCTCACTACGGAATCATTTCAAATACAGCACTGTGTGGGTACCTGACAGCTGCCTGGAACCATTATAAAGCAGCACACACATACACCAAAAACAAACACTGATGCATACTGTATTTGCATACAAGCATTATGTAAAATTCAATGAAAACAGCACCCACCCTGTTGTTGGTTTTCAGAAATAAAATCCATTCTCATTTACCAGAGCTATAATATTCATCCTAAACATCTAGCTACATTTCTAAATGAAACCAGGAGCTTTGCAAGCATGGCTTAAGATGCTCTCTTCTCCCAAGTGAGACTGGATGATATACCTCCTCCATCGTGTTTTGTGCTTGGGGGCAGGGAGGGGAACAGAACCGGGAAAGACAATTTTGCAAGACAATAAAACATTAGCATTTTGCTTTAATGGACAGACACCAGGACATGTATAGTCTAAGCTGCAGTGGCAGTAGAGGACATCAAGTTTATGGATGAGATGGTATAGGAAGCAAGTAATACCATGATTACAAGAGGACACTGTTGGCAGACAACATTGCTTCAACTTGAGGCGTGCGGGGAGGTTACATGATCTCACAGTTCAGAGCAATGTTCTGCCCAAACCTAGTACTAAAACCATACAGCCTTGTCTTGAAGCCTTCCAACCGGGTATCAATATTTAAAGTTGTGTCCAAAGTGGCCAAGTCTCTCCTTGACACCATCTCTAATAAATGAATGGCCATCTGGTCTCAGTTTTGTAGCAAAAGCTAATTGAGGGCTCAGTTTCAACTTTGCTCCTTTTTTCATTCAAGTTTTCAGGTCATAAGCAGAGCCATTTAATCTGGTGAAGAGTCAACCTGCGTGTTCAAAGCCATCATAATATTCGTTACAACTGACAGACGCAGATTAGAGTCTGCAATTTCTGTGATCTAACTGCTGTGGGATACGCTGGGCTCCAATTATATCTTAGTCAGTGCCATAAAAACCGATATATGCGACATATAAAAACACGTAATGAAACATGCCAAGTTTTACCTGGAACTGCCCATTATTTTTTAAAAAGAACTGACAGGTTAATAAAGCGTAATTCATAAGGGTAGAGTTTATTTGCTGTAGCTTTCAGCAATTTTTCTGAGGTCGAGGCAGTAATTATACAACATACAGATGTCTTGATAACACCTAGAATTGTGTTGATGAGATAAGCAACCATCTGAGACTGACTACTTCTAAAATACATGTTCTTAAAGCATATGTTTCCTAATTTTGCAGCTGCTGAGAGAGACATCTCTATGTGGCCAAATGTCTATCCCTCAAACAAGTAAGAAGATGCCTCCAGAAGAAGCTTTTTCGGTTTAAAACGTTTAGGTCTGTTCAAGATATTTTTTATTTGGTTAGAGCTTTACACCAAATGTGTAAGTTTATAAATTAATTTTCTATACATCAGTTCTGCGTCTAAACACTGACTAAAAGAGGCAGAAGCCTGTACTGCAATAGCTGAAGGTGTCAATGTACACAGTTGGTACACTGATAGTAAGGATATTTCGTCCAGCCTGTCATTCTTGAAACTCTTAACTGGTCGTGTGATGGAGAGGCTACTGTTACTCCGAAAAACTGTAAACCAGGAATAGGATACTGCTACCAGAAAACTCGTTTGCACAGATTTGAGGAATCCCTAGGAAAGAAGGAAGCTGCTGAATTGTCCCGCTAGGCAAAATTTTTGACCCACTGCCTTGTGCAGGTCAGGAGGAGGATGTAAACCAATGACTGTTAGCAGGCAATGAACGCAGCATATTCCTCCTTGCATAAGACACAGCCAGACAGATATTTTGGTTGGTATTTTAACTACCAACGTCTTCTTGACCTTTCAAGGTATTCCCAATTGAATCCAACAACCCTATAAATCTCCAGGAAATTATCGAACTTCTTTTAGCCAGGAAAACGAGCAAACTGAAAGTTCAAACTGATATTTTAAGAGCAATAAACACCTATACCTCCAGTGAAAGTCAGCAGAAGCTGAAGGAGTGAAGTATCATGGAAAATGAAACCCCAAACAATCCTTTGGAAGTCCTAACAAAGCTGAGGAGTAGACTGATCTGCAGTTCTCAGGCTAGTTCCCTCTCTATAAGGCCATGCTTCTTTTTTATGAAGCCAACTCTGCAAATCTGTGTTGCCCCTCTGAATTCAGGGGCACTATAAAAAAAACATAACCGTAGGACTGGTACCAATGGTCTCACTTACCAAGGCAGCACGGAAATTACTTTCCTTTGGTGTAATGAAACAGATGCTTACATTCCTCCTTGCCATGAGACAACGAAAAGTAACTTCTTGCTATGGCTCAGAGCAATCAGGTGCTCCTGTTCTGCTCCACCTCTCCATTTTGAGCAGGGAATAGTGAAGGGACTACAGCTTACAGAAAGGACATAAACCCAGGACTCTTTCTTCAGTTGAATTTGCCAGTACAGCTTGTATCTCCTTGAGCTTCAGTGAGCTTCAAAAACAACGCCAAAGCAGAGAACAAATGCTTGATCACTCCAAATCAGGTCTCTGCCCCAGTGGAGACTTAAATTCTACCCACATGACAACACAAAATATTTTGCTCTACCTCATCTGCTAACTTTACCATGGCCATTAAACTACATTCCCACTCCAGAACAGACAGGGATGTTGGCATGAGAAGCAGCTGTAAGTCATTAGCTAAGTGAACTAGCTCCAGCCCTATCCTGACACTTCGATGGCATCATTTTGCCTTCACAAAATTAAATAATCTTTTCTCCTTCAACAGCAGAAATTCACCTTTTCCTACTTACATGAGAATTGTAGCTCCTGCCATTATTATGTGCATAAGAGAACTGAAATCAAGACTGTGCCGTTTCCCCAAGCTGCTTGTAGCACAAGTAAACACTTGAATTTTGCTCGCTGCTCTCTAGTTGGTGTACACTGTCAGGTCCCTATAGACATACACAATTACCTTTGCCCCTTTAAAAGGGAAGGGCATCACAACTGTAGACAAAAGTAGTTGCTTCACACAGTAGTTGCTTCAAATACAATAATGCTTTTATGGTCTCATTATCTGCTATTAAAGTAGAAAGATCTTCCACAAATAAGCATCCGGGATTATCTTCATCTAACGAAGAGGACAATGCAGGACCCGAGACCCAAGGATGCTGTTTCTAACTGTATCAGAATCATTTTATCCCTAATAGCACTCCATTCATTAGCATCCCCTTTGCTGGGCCTGAGCCCTAGGACAGCTGTGCAGCACTGATGATACGATTTTTCATCTAAAAGCTCCTTCCCCAATACAGGCCTACCAAGCATACCAAGTGCTTTAAAAATTAGCTTCCAACTTGAAAAGACCTAGAAGAGACAAGCAGATACACAGGCAAGCGGGAAGAACTGGCAAAGCTGTCACTGTTTTGCTGGCTTGTCCTGATCACTTGACAGGAAAATGTTATACCCACGCTTTCCGGGGAAGCATGGCGAGATTAGCTCCAATCGCTCTGGTCACACCAGCATTTATCAGCATTGAGACTTCTCGTTAGAAAGCCCAGTGTGGCCTCACACAAGCAGAGAAGTAAAAGAGGACAGGAAGGGTACACAGAACTTGGATTTCCAACCAGATGCTGGACCTGGCTAAACATGTATTATATGTACCCAAAGCTGGCCAGAACTCAAACACACACTCCTGAACATGATAAGCAGAAAGACAAAAATTTAAGTTAGGCAGGTTTGGGTTAGGACAACTCATCATAGGTGTTACCTTTTCCTCACATTTAACCCTTTCAATGTGGTCACTGAAGTGGAAGGTGGACACTATAACATTAATTTGGACATTTGCTACTATTGCTCTGTACCTTAAAGACTTCTAAAATCTGTGCTTATTTCAAACACTTCCACACAGGACTCCATTTGTCTCTAACAGGCTTGTTACATATGCAAATCACAGGCAAACCATGGTAGAAGCAAAGGATAAAACGTTCCAGCCCAGTTTTATTCACCAAAACCCCAATACGCCTTCAAAAGACCTTTGTGAATTGAAATGCAAGTTATGTAGATTTGATGACTTTATTACAATAATTTCTAAGTAAACACTACGCTTTTAGAAACTATTACTGAAGTGAACTGTTAAACTAAAGACAGGAGCTCTGCTCGCAGCTGGTTTTGCAAAACTGGACACCTTGTTAACATGCTAACAAATGCATGTCTACCTGGCAGATAAGCTTTTTCAAATGCATAGGATGAGTGGGGAGCAATGTGACAAAGAGGTTGATAATTTACAAGGTGAATGTTCACTCCTGCTGCATTTAAACACACAGTAAACACTCTTGACTCCCACCAAAAACGGGAGGCAAGTATATAAAAAACATTTAAAAGCCACCTTAAATATAAAATAATCATTAAAGCTGCATTTTGTAAATGGAATTACCAGCTACATTAAGACTGCCAAATGCAATTGAGGAACACTAATACAGCCTCCTTTTGAAACAGAATTTAAACGCATTTTAGAGGGGGGAGCAGCTTGCAAGGTTTAATGTTTATGAAATATTAATTTATCATTTCAAAGCAAATCATGAAGAGCTCTGTCCAAAGCTGTATCAGCCCATCTGGGAGAGTTGATCCCCACCGACTATGAAAGGAACTCTAAAGCTCTTGCTGCTTAATAACTCTAATTTGATATTGTAAACATATTACAGATAAAATCTTGTTCATTACGGATGCAGAATACTACATATTGCTCAGTGCTATCCTTTTCTTTAGAAGTTTCCTATTTCTTCTTTGAAGAGGAACATTTTTCTACCAGTATGGTAGGAAAGGGCTTGTCTTAAGGGTTCTCTCCAAAAGCCTTTTGTCAAAAGGACCCCAGAGTGTGGAAAGCTGAGAGCTGCTCCCAGCGCTCCCAGTCCACCATCCGACTCTGTTAAGCTCCGACAAACACACCGCACATCCTGAAAGCAGGAAGCTTCTCATTGTGCACAGTCTTTAACATACAAAACTACGGCTAAAACAGCAGCAGGCATTTTTAAACTTCTGCTTTTTCACTGACAACCTCATTTTTGACATATCAATACATGCTGTTCTTTTGAAAGGCCCCAAGGCTTTAACTCAACAAGCTTAACTAATGTTAAAACACATTTTGCTTTGTTTAGTGTCCTGGAAAATGCTAGCTGGAGAGCACATTACCCAAAACCCGTGAACATCGCACCAAGAAATCTTAATCCAAACAAAGCCTGTCCTTCTCTAAGATCTCAACAGTTCAGTAATATCTTGACACATTATCACATCAACTACAATATTGAAGGCAGCTGAGGAATCAGCTACTTGAAATATCACATTTGTGTTCCTCAAGGGGAATACACAGAGTGCAAGCCTTCTGCACAGAGACTGAAAAAGAATAATACCTTTGGCATCATCAGAGCCTGAAGCCAATAGCTTTGGGTCCATCAAGTTAAAGTCAACACTCCAGCACCTTTTCTCATGCTCCTGTTTAGAGAAACAAGAAAAATATTGCAAGGTAGTGAGCTGTAATCTGATAAAATAGTAAAAGAAAACACACACGCTGTTTGGTATAAATTGTCAGGAGAGTCCTGGACAGAGACACTGACTGTGTTAGCAGTTCCTCAAAAAAATATCTTTTCTCCCAATCAGACCAATGCTTGTAGTATGCTAGACATGCCACGAAAGCAGAAGACAGCAGAACAGCAATTTTAAAAACTAAACCTCTTTTTTTTTTTACTTGAAAGAAAAAATAATGATTTCAGGAAATATACAATAAAGACCTGTGTTTGCAGCACAATTTGACTGGCCGTGGTTCCACCATGTGCTGCTTCTTATTCTAGTAGGCCACAGCTGTTATCTCCCAACACTGATCAGATGCCCGTTCAAAGCCATTTCAAACACCTCCTCTCTGAAAATCCAGGAAATTTTCACCTTCCTATTGAGTTATTAAACAAAACTTCTGGTGTCTAATCCTGTGGTTTTCCACTCAAAAGAATATTTTTACATGGCTGCACACTCTCCCCCAAAACACCGAAGAGTTGTATTTGCTCTGCTGGCACATCCCACATGGAAGCAAAACACTGCATTGAATGAAACCCAAAATTCAGTCAAACTCTTTGTTTAAAGCCTTGCAAGACAACGACATGAAAAGCTCGCCAGGATGAAGTCACTAAAGGATTTCTAATACATGCGAAGCAGATGTCAGTATGCATGCCTCTATGCAAACCCAAATAAAAAATTCAAGTAATCTGATAGGAAGCAAAATGAGTTTGTTTTAACATAAGTACCAGCTGGTCCTCTCTAGGTTCATTATTCAGCCTCATAAAGAAATGCAAAATATATTTGAGAGGAAAACAGACAAGATTTATTTTGTCCAGTATAATTTCTTTTTAATTGAGATATGCAAAGAATTAGTGAAAACAAGCATTATAAAACAGCCAAAACACATTGAAAAAGTAAACAAAGGCTTAAAGAGGAATTAAAACTTATGTTGAACTGTCAAGAAGGTGGAACTGAAGGCTAGTCTGCAGTTCATTCATTATCACTGACCAGTTTCAATGCACTATGCTACCTACACAACAGCCTGCAGCACTTCCAGCCTCTCCTCAAACACACCATCTTCTCTTCTAACCTCCTTGTTCCGATCACAAGCCATTATATAGAAACACAATGTTCAAATTGCATGAAAAGTCAAAATGCCACATCTCGCTGTTGAGCTCAGCCCACTCGCATGTGTACACTGCTCTGCTGAGCACAGGACTGTACCGGGAAGGCTTCTGCCTACTGCTCCATTCTCCAGCCTCGCCACTTCAGTCTGCATTTTGCTCTTCTGCTTTATGAGCACCTGCAGCAGCAATCACTGCAGGACTACAAAAGGCTTTTGACAAAGACTGAAGTGGAACAGGTATGGAGAAACAGATTTCTAAAGAAAGACGAGACAAACAACTTTCAATTCTTTTCTTCCTGTGCAGATTCCCTACCTGAAAGCAGCAGCAAGAAAACGTCAACTGCCTCGTGACTGTGACAAGAAGATATAGCTACCTCCCTCGAAGGACTACAGCTCAATAAAGCTGTGCCAATGAGACACATTTACCAAACAGGAGGAGCACCCATTTCACCCTGTGGAATGTAAAAGCCTATTGCTGGACTAGCAGCAGAATCTTAGACTGAATACTGCTCCCCCAATGTGGTCCACGGTGTGGGAAAGTGTTGCTCGCTGATTGCATGTTACCTGGTAGACCTTGGATCTTTGTCCTGTGAATCCATCCCAAAGGATGACGGTGCCTTCATAGTCGCTGCTGGCTAGCAGGTTCTTGTGGTAACTACTCCAGCTGATACAGCTTAAAAAGAAAAAGAGCCCTGGTCAGTCTTACATTAAAGCATACCTTACAACACAAAAATGACTCTTGCAATACATCAGGCAACTAGTGCCTTTTGCAAAGCACGCAGCATTTGATCAAGTCACCCCACTGAAACGCTCGGGGGAAAAAACAAAACCCACCAGAAATATAACAAACCTTCCTCCACAAGCTAAGAAAAAAGCTTTATTGGCTTAAGTGACATTGCCTCTCTGTGTGAAGTGCTAGGGTTTGGGTTTGTTGTTTTTTTTTAATGTATTCATCTCTAATACTGCGATGGTTTTGCTACTTGAATTCCACAAAAATTCTCACAAAGAGCTCAGGGTTTGACTTCTTAGCCTCTTGCAATAGCTATTACTATTATCATAAAGATGACTACTTACCTATCAGAAGCTATATATGTACAACACATAGCTGCATGAATGGTAAACCAACGTCTCCCCTGGCGCATATATGATGTTCTATACCTGTACCTATGTGCAAATGGAAGTTCGACTTCTGAGAAACTACTTCCAGCTTTCTATAAATGAGGAAAGACTCCTCTTCCTATCCAGAAGGAAACAGCAGTTTGTTTGTTATGGGCAGTTTAGGAGATGTTTCTGATCGAGAACTGCAACATATATTGTATGGGTTTGTATCTTAAACTGAATCAAGTAGCCATGCAAAACTAAATGACAATTCCACCGACAAATCTAACCATCAGCAGACGAAACAAGAGCAGTGACACTGCCAAGTCACATTTGTAGCGTTCTGGCACTATGCCTCCACTCTGACTCCCCAAAAATGTGACAGAGGTAAGAAAATTTGTAATACTTGTTCACCAATTTTTGGACCATCTGGCACAAAAGCACGCCAGTTGGTATCAACTGTGATGCATGTAGCAGAAGCTGAACTGACAGATCCAATTCGTGCAGGTCAAACAGCTCTGACACAGTTAACTAGATTATGGCAGCCTTGGGGCCAACATAAACTAGAAGTCCATGATTCTGTAACTTTTTAGTACTGCTTTGATCAGTGCAGCTACACATTGAAATATGATGTAGATACATGGATACTGATTCAGGAGTATTATACCTTGGCAAATTCTTTGTTCCACTATATACACGTGCAGCCTGTTTTCCTTAGGAATACAGCATTTACACACAGAAGGGGAAAAATCCTTTTCCTTTTTAAACGTAGTTAAAATACATAAACACTGTTAAAGCAGCACTGGTGTTCTGCTCCTGAGTATGGTTGAACTTACTGGGGTGTGAGTTTTGTAACCACAGAGGGACTACGCACACCAACTACTAATCATAGCTCACCACTATTTAGCTGCATGGAATCGACAAGCTTATTTGAGGTTCTGGAGCAGCCAAGTAATGGGAGGCAAGAAAGTCAACTGGTTTTTAAGACAAATTTGAAGAAATACATGAAAGGAACAACATGCTACTGGTGCTTGCATCAACAGGAAACTTTACGGAGTGATCCAAAAGACTTCCAGCTCTGACCTCCTCTGTCTGCACAAGTTAATCTGTAACTTACAGAAACGAGACAAAGTCATCCAACAGCAGCAGCTTTCTGCAAGCCTCTCGCATCACTGCATGATGCTTGGAGAAAACCTTCAGGACACGCCTTCCCCAGTGGATCACTGGGAGCTTTCTTTAGAATGGCCAGTACAGAATGATGACATTGATGACACTGTTTTCAACCTGTCAAACATGACTCCCTGTGCGCACCTGTATCGACCTATAGTCTGTTCACACACTTGCACATTTCCTTCATGTAACAGCATCCTTTGGTTTTAAAACTTTGCATTCAGAAACTTAGTAAGTTTTTTTTACCCAATATAAGTTATTATCTTTAAGCACCAGCTGCTAAGAGGATGACTGAGGTGATACAGCTCAGGCAATGCTTTCCCCGATTTCACCTATTCCACGATATGTCATTAATTAGCAAATGTTAGTGTCCTCAATCCTTGCAGGTACAAGGACTGTCCACAAATGTATCATCAAGGAGCTATCATTACACCAGCTCTACTACCTTTAGGTACCCACAGAAAAGCAGGTCTTGACAGCCTATGATTTACTAGAAGCCTCATTCAGAGTGGCTGCAGTGGCTCCCTAAGGACCAAATGAAGCTGGCAGGCACTGCCCACCGGGACTGAGGTGAAGGTTGCAGCAGTCCAGAGATAACCACGTCTGACATCTGGAGTCTTGTTCCCAGGCAGAGCAGTCAGTCACTGATGGAAGCAAAAGCGGAACAATACAGCGAGGCTCTGGGCTGGGAGCAGTCTCCAACTAATGGCAGGGGGGTAGACACTGCACCAGACATTTATCCGTTCAAACCTGTTCCCTCTGCCATCTTATCTCCATTCAAGTCAGGGCTTCAAGCAGCTTAAGGAAAAAAAAAAATACTCTAAGTTTAGCCATCACACAAAAGCAGGAAGAATACAGCCCCAGGCCAAATCTCAGAGAAGGCAGTCTTCTATCTGGACGGCTTTGAGAGTACATTGGGCAGCATCAGCAGGCGGAGAGGGTGCTGGAGAAAGGCAGACATGCTGGTGCCACCCTGGCTTTTAGAGGATGGATGCTCTATGTTAGGGGAGCACGAGATCCACATCTGACCGGCAGAAGAGCGCTGGGCACTGCGAGCTGAACTATGAAGAGGAAAATCACGTAACTGTATCTTGTCAAGAAAGAAATCACCACAGACAATGAAAACTAGGAATTTTCTGAGTAGGCAGAAAAAATATAAAGGACAGAGTTTAACAGTGCTGTTTGAGATGTGATAGATCTAAGGATATAAAAAATATCAGGTTTGTAGGCAGAGGTAATATTTTATTGAATCAATCAATATAGATGAGAAAAATGAAGGACTTCTGTGCCCAAAAGCATGTCTATTAGGTCTGGCACAGCAAAGATCAAGCTAAGCATTCTGTCCCACTGAAGTCTGATGGCATTAACAAGGGGTTAACACTCACTTGGAAAGCATTTGTAAATAGACTGAGAGGGGAAAACAGGAACTGACAGGTGAAAAATGTTTAGGGATTTGCAGCCACTAAGTGGTTCAATTAACACCTTTTAAGTCACACACACCACAAATCTTTCATTTTTAAGGAATATGATTAAGGGATCATAGTAAGACAAAAACAATCCTCTTCCAGCTCACTGCCCTGATTCTGCCCTCATCACCACCCAACTCTGTTTACAACATCTGAAACTGATATTGACATTGCAATACCTGAGCTTCTTTGTAACTTAAATCCTCAAAGCTAACCCTTGTAGAGCACAATTCAGGGTTGGATCAGGTGGCGGGGAGCTCCCTCTCCAGGTAAAGGATGCTTTTTACCAAGGACTGACGGTCCTTTGGTGGTACTCTCTGGCATCCACGATGACACAGGCCTGAAAGAAGGCTGTCCTGGAGCTGGGACATTACGATGTTTCCCTTCCATGTGGCTTCTCTAGGACCCACAAAGGTTTGAGAAGCTACTGCCATGCTCCCCTCAAGGGAGATCTCACTGATCTTTCTTCCATGCCCAACACAGGCAATTCTGTGGAAACTTCAAAGACATTTACTTTTTTGGGTTCCTCGAGATGTTATCATGGGTAACAAATTGAATAACAGACTCAAAAATGCATGGGGGAGCAAGCTGGAGAAGGGGAAAGGAAAGGGCAAAGGTGAGATGGACCAAAAATGCAGCTGACACAGTCGTCAAACAGCTTAAGCATCGAAACCCCACAAGCAGATAAAAATAGCCTTTTGTAGACAACCTTTAGATGGTCTGCAGTCATATCCAGGGAGAAACTGGAATGTGGAGGCTATGAGATATGATACAAAAAATAGCTACCTAAGGCTGAGATAATGCATAATTCAGTGCTGGATTAAAAAGGAGTTGTGCGAGGCCATCTTTTATTTTAAATACTAGTAGCTGTATTTTTTTTCAGTTTTTGCTTTGTTCTTTAATCCAGAAGCAGGGCAATAGTTACACCCCAGAGGTTTATCTTGCCTTAAGTTGTGATAGCTTTCCTTCCTAGGAGATTAGCCTGGAGAAACACTAGTTGAAAGCTAATCACCGACCTCTGAAACACTCTCCTAACCTCGGCAGTTGATCCAGACACACAGAAATCCTGACCTCGTAAAGATTTATGTGCATCCTTCATTTTATTCGGAGACACAAGTGGGCCAGCTCAGTGTGACTGACAACGCTAACCGATGTTTCTTTCATGAGCCAGTATTTTTATGGCTGAAATGTCTCAAATCCAGGATCAAGTTACCCGGTGTCAACCGCCCCTCTGGCAGTGAGAGTTAAATGGAGCTAAAGCTTTTAATAAGGCACAAACTGCTGTGGTCTGACCTGCTTCCAAGTGCCAAGTGCTTCAGATCCAGTCTATTACCATGAGTCAACCGATGCCCAGTAGTTTTAGGACTGAAAAGTTTTTAAGGGAGCGATCTATTATTGCAAGGAACATCCACGTGAATAACAACGCTAACCAAACACTTCAGAGACATACAGAATTACATTACCATTATGAATGTTTAAAAAAACCTTTTTTCTAATCAATCCAAAGAAAATCTTTAGTAGGGTTAAGAGACAAATACTTTTAAAGAAAAACTTCATCTTATTGCAAAAGTGAAGCAGTTACTCTGAAAACTGGAATTAATGAAAGCTGAAAATAATATTTCCTTATAACCTGTTCAGTGTCAAATGTTTTCTGTGTTGGAAATATAGGCATCTAACACAACCACTCGTGAGGTTTTTCAGCATAAAGAGAGCTCATACCTCTCCAACAGCCAAGACTCTACAATGAAAAACACCATACGGCAAGTTTTTGCTTAATTTAAACTTCATAGTGAGAACTGACTGCCATTTTAAAAACTGACAGCAATATGCCCATGAACTGCTATTAGGACAGAGCAATCATGCATTTGATTTATTGACACCAAAAAATGAAAACAATAAAGTACTAGCAGCCTCCTAAAAAAAGCCTACTGATGCTTTGCTTTTACTGCAGTTGACTAAACAGATGCAGCTGATTTTGGAGGTTTGTGGTAACATCTATCACTGAAGTACAGATGCTGCAAACACAGTGGTGAGCATGCAGAATACTAAACATAGATTTCAAAAGCATGTTTACCTAACCACACTTGCACATCACCTATTGTAGATTAACGAGGCCTAAAGCCAATTTCTTTCACCTGAACGCTAGATCGCCTTATTTTTCTCCCCCTGCAACCTATGGCAAAACAACAAATCTGCCTCTTGAATAAATCAGAGAAGAGCTGTGGCTCACTGCTAGCTGTTCATCCTCTCCTCGCCCTTTCCCATCTCCTCCTGCGCGGGGGGAGCCGCAGATTATTGTCTGCCACAGCTAGGGACACAGCAAGTCATAATTAGCTCACAGGGTGCTGTTTATAGCTACTAGACAATGCCAGGATTTGTTTCTTGTACTGAAGCTATGAATCTGTAAATGGGATTTTTATGAGGATTTATGTGTCATCTTGTGTTTTTCCTGGAAGCTTATGCCACTGTTGCTCCCGGGGGACGCGATGCACATTTACCAGAAAGCCGACACACCGACTTCCTCCCCGTTCTTAAAAATAGGGATGAGAAAACTCAGCAGATGATGAAAAAAAGAATGTATTTAAGAAGCAGGTGGGTGTAAAAACGGGGGTTGGAAAAGAGGAAGAAAGACTCAGCTACAGCTGGTACCAGGGCTCTGCTCCAGAAAAGCCTACAATCAATTACTGCTGGCATGAAGCTCAACCTTTCAGCAGGCGCCCAGCTGGCACGCAGCAGAGCAGGGCTGGGCTGGCGCCAGCCCCGTCCCAGGCAAGGGCTTCCCTTCCCGCAGCTGCTCCAGGCCAGCAGACTCGCTCTTGGCCAGACACGAGTCCTTGCAAATGCTGTCACCTGTCTGCTTTTATAAAAGCCCATCAGAGCTGCTGCTCCTCCAAAAGCTGAGTCACCAACGTAACCGCTAACGATTTATGTTCCAGCATCATCACTCCGAACAAGGTTAACCAGGATCAATTTTAAGGTGAGCTTCCCATGACGCGTCTTTGGAAAACCAAAGCGCCTGCGGACAGACAGCTCCGGTGCCGTGTGAGGACGGAAGGGACATTACGGGCCGTGCCAGTGTCACACGCCAGCTTGAGCAGAAGAGACATGTCACCAAATCCCATCTGCACACAGACCCCCGCATCTCTGCCAGGAAGAGAGATACCACCCATGTGCCACAGCAGAAATACGTCTGTCTTCGGTATCAGAAAGAGCACTAGCAGGTAGAGTAAGCCTCTGAAAGAAGCTGCACCTCCACCCAAATTAAGATCAACAGCTTTAAGCCAAGGCTTAAAAAAAAGCAGGCTCCACTTGTTTAGATTTTATTATAATATGGGCACATTTTCACCGTACTGCAATATTCCGTAATGAAATTACAGCCTTCATATATAACTTCTCCCTCAAGCTACACCACTTCAGAATAGCAAGTTATTATGCTGCTCGACACTGCGCCAGCGAGCCCCAGCACCAGTGACTGGCAGCACAGCTAATGGATATAGCAAAGATGCATTTGACTGACAGCCTAACTTTATTTGTCAGAACCAAAAGCACCCACACGCCAAAGGAAGGCTGATATAATGTGGAGGTGCCAATGGGAAGGAAAAAAAAAAAAAGCATTTCTTCAGAGGAATGAGAGAACCTAGGGCAAGGAAATGAAAGAAGAGGACCCCGTCCACCTCCGCTGAGGCACAGAGTGCAGAGGACAATGCATTTAGCATTGTCATATATATATGTGTGTATATATATATAATGTATATATGCAGGAAATTTAAGAAAGAGAAGAAATCTTGAATGCAAGCGATGTCTTGTCTGGAACACTAAGCTGACAAGGGTAACATCAGGTGCTAACGTGGCTCTCCTCACCGGCGGCTGCCAGAGAAGGGAGAACAAACAACTTCCTAATGCCTGGCAGGATTGTCGGGGTAGATCCCTGTCAAATTTGAAGCAGCAAGTTTGGAAGTTGTCTCAGACAGACTAAGAAATACCAAACACGCATTGCTTTTCCCCTTCTAATTAAGGTAAAAGGTATTAATCGACTGCTAGATGGTTCTCCTATTATTCTGCTCTTCTCTCCAGAATAATGAAGCTGAACGGAGTGAACTCTGCTATGACTCAGGCAAAAATGCTGAACGTTTCATTAAGTCCAGCAAAACACAAGCTCCATAATCAGTATGGCTTATCAATACAAATACCTCTCAGACTGTTTTTACCTATCTTGAAAGCCAGTCCCAGGGTCAGTTGCATTTACATCTTTTCCTTCATAAAATCGCGTTACACAATTCCCGAGAATAATCAGCATGAGTGATACAGGAGTGACTGATCTATCTTAAGAAACGTGTCAACTACAAAACTAAGCGTGACTTTTACACTATAAAGTAGGCTTGCAAACATTATTAATCTTGTTACACAACATTTTGTTTTCATGGAAGCCGGACTGTTATATAAATTTATTACTTACACTTTTGTGGGTGCTTTACTGTTTTTAAAGTGTAGAGCACCAAATAAAAACAAATGAGTTCAATGGAGATGCTGGAGACTTGTATTATAATACTGAATTGGTTTGATTGCCTGTATTATTTACTTTTGAGCTTTAACAGAATTTTTGAATTAGGATTTTTAAGTTATGTTAGCTGGATTCTTTCAATTGAAGTTCTGACATGGTGGTCTATATTTCTTTGGTTTACGTCATCTAAAAAGATAAAATAGGTTGACAGTAAAGACAGCAGCACAGAAGCAAAAAATCAAGCAAGGTCTTTTCGCAAGAGCTTGATATTACGAGGTTCAGCAAAAAAAACATAAATTCATAGGCAGAAGGTGCAAGTGAGGCACATTTCCTGAGGACTAGCAGCCTCTCAGCAGAATGGAAAGGATCTGGTCAATGAAGAGAAGAAAGCATGAAGGAATCAGTGGCTATTATGAAGAACTGGGCACAGAAGTTACCTTGAGACAAGCTAAGACTTGACCTGGAGCACATGCACTACTCCGCTTTTACTCTCCTTGTAACCAAGTAGGTATCCAACGACATTTGCAAGGAACACAAAAGCAGTTCATTACCCTACGTCCCCTTCTCCTCCAGGTATGTGGGTCTGCTATTACCTTGGATGAGCCCAGCATACACAAGTAACAGTGCTTTTGCCACCTGATCCCACCCAGAGTTCAAAGCAAGCTCTCCATCGGCTCCTGCTTTCCTCTTTTCCCCTCCCATTCCCACAATGGATAAAGAAAGCAGAACAGTTACTGCACATAAACAAGCAAATGGAAAAGGCCCTCTGAGTTCAAATGCAAAGTCAACGCCTACCTGATTTTGGAATTACAGGTCATTTCATTCTCAGGGTAGTGAATATCCACCGCGTCCTGAATGACTGTACCATATTCATAGACTTTAATCTTCTTTGTCACCCCAGCGATGGCAAAGTAGTCACAGTCTCGGTCGAACTCAATACTGAGGAACAAAAGCACAGGTTGAGAACTGCGTAATACGACACGTGTACTTACCAGCAGGGTATTTTACTACTTAAATGTCTCGGTATGGCAGAGCTGAGAATCACAATTTGCAGTTAGCAAATACCCCATTCAGAACACCTTGGTCAGGTCTGGCACACACACCAACAGCGTGAAGTTCTTGCTCTCAGGCACCATTTTCTAATCCCCTCCAAACACACCCACATCTCCATTTACTGAAACGGACTTTTTGTGGTAGCACAATCTCCCTCCCGCAGCCAGGATCTTTGTTCAGATGCTCTAGAGGTTTTCCAGTTCAGCTACACCATCTACACTGCGTGGTACCCAAACATCAAAGCTGACAGCTCACCCTGGAAATGTGCTTAACATTCAGCTGTATGCTCTACATCAACATGCTATGGGATGACTGCCCATTGATTCCTCGGTTGCATTGCTGCATCCCTTAGCTCCTATCTACAGCAGCTTGGTGAACTTTAAGTGTTAATGGAGGAGCAAACCAGTATTTGTGGAAAAAAACCCTTCTAAATTCCCTGAGTAACAACAGAGCATTGAAACATATATCATCAGTACTGTAAAAACCATGCACACAATGACTTCCACTTAGGGTTGCTCGTGGAAACCGAGGCACCTTCTTTCTTGAACTGCAGGGCAAGTTTGTAATAGATATCAACGAAGTTGGAAGTAAAAGCAGTCACCTTATAACAAAGTTAAGCTGCAAATGAGAAAAGCCTGAGGTTGTACATGAAATACATCTGAGAGAAAGGCAGGCAGCAGGTTATAAACAGCCAATGTCATTGCTACCTTCACAGCTTGGAAGGGCCAGAGAGAAATCTATTAGACACCTAGTAGCCAGGGAAGTAAACCTGCTTCCTAGAAGGAGCTCCTGCCTGCCTGCAGCCTGGCAGGCAGGGCAGGGTGGATGTGCACATACACCTACCTCCTTTCAGGAGCACCAGCCTCAGCGAGACAGAAAGTTTGCTACTCCTCCCAGAAAGGGCTTGGGGGTAGCATTTGCCCCAGGTCTCCAGGTTGGTATGGTCAGTAACCAGCTCTCCTCAAACCTCTTGACTAAGCAAGCAATCTACCACTTTGAGAGGTCTCTTTTGGGGTTCTTCCACTCAGTAATTCGTTTCAATCTCTGCTGTCCCTATCATGATTTTTTTTTAAAAGCCACAGCACTTGTGAACCAGGCAGCGAGTTCTGAATGGCAGCAGAGAAAGCCGAGTTTACACTGATAAGGTTTCACATTCATATAGCTTGAAAAATCCTGAGAGCAGGGGTATTTAAGGTACCTTTCTAAAATTAGAAAGCATTAAACCAATTACAAGAAGGAAGGGGGCTCTTTCGGCTGCCCCCATAGCTATAACAGCTTGAGTTTTCCACCCCTCAACATAGCTGAGAACTTGAAGGCACTGCAATGCTTTCAAGGGAAGATAAATTTAAATGCCAACAGAGTTTTCAAGTCCTTGTAAAGGAGATATCATCAAGTTATTTTTAAACTATGAGAGAAAGGATTGTTGATATGCAGTCTGACGGTATAAAATAATTCAATGAAACAGCTTGCAACTTGGCCTTTTAACTCAGGCACCTAAACTTCTCTGAAGCAGTAGCAGGAGATGGTCCCACTCACGACTGCTTGCCGGCTAGAGGAGAAACAAGCTAGTCGGGTCAAGCCTGCAAAATAGCAAGCCTCCAAAAGGTGAAGAAAAGGAACATGCTTACAGCTGGGGAATAAAGCAAGCAAGCATGCATCTATTTAAATAAAACACGAGAGGGAAAGAAGTCATCTAAGCAGCCAGACTGCTCTCCCCCAGACCCAGATCTACCCTAGTCTAATCACTTTTTATACAAAGAGGACGAAAGCACCATTCTGGCCTGTCTTGTCAGCTCACCCTATTCTATGGAAGAAATTTATAATCGAAAGCCTCTATAACAACACAATGGATTTACTTGTACCACAATCTTAATTGAACTGCTGTCTCAGCTCCTGCTCGCTGCCCCGTGGATTCAGGTAAAGCGCAACTAAACTGATGGCAGCGATTCATCTACTTGGATTCAATTTATACCCTTAGCCTTCTGCTGCTGAAGAAAAAAAATAATGTATTACAATGTCTGGTAAAAAGCCAAGTTATTAGAACAGAATAGAACCTCTCTCACCTGGGGTGGGTTTGCTTCTCTAGCATTAATTTATTTTTTTTTTAAAATAGAGACATGCTGTAGACATAACAAATGAGTATTTCAATATGTCTATAAAAGTTAACACATCATTAAAAAAAATTAATAAAAGCATCAACCAATGAAATTGATTGTCAGACCTGTGACCTTCAAACAGCATCAAAGACACTGCAGGGAGAAAACGGATGCAGAAATAAACCTGTACAGATGTTCGCTGGCTGTGAGAGGCAGGCAAACCCAACACAGCAAGCCTAATGCACACTTGCACCTTGGCCTCCATCATCTATGCACAGCCCCGGTACAACAAGTGTTCTCACTTTCTGCCAGTTGCTTTTTAGCAAATGATTTACAAAGAAAAATATGAACAATCTAAGTAGCTAATCAAGTGGATTATTTATCATATAAAGCTATTCCTAATATTTGCAAAACTCTGCTTCCCCCTGGACTAATCAGGATTAGGACAGACAGCTCACTTGCGCAGCAACAGTTATTTTCATGCTTTTTCCGACAAGTCTTCCAAATACACTTAGTATTAAGCAAGGCTTATTCGCATTTAACTAGCTCAGTGATATTCCTGTCACTTACTGCTTGAAGTCTTTGTTTCGATGTAAGCGCTTGCTAAGGCACAAGCTTATCTATGTGAAAATTCGCAAGAGAACTTAGTTTTGTTTTGTCAAAAGACACAACAGGGCTAGCTCTGAAAAGCAAACCAGAATGTTGTTGCAGGTGATACATTTCTACAGTCAAAGTGAATTAGTCATTAGCACAATGATAACATGCAATAGAGTAATAGGAAATACTTCATCCTTTTTGTCAAAAAGGCCATCAAGTCAAGAGATAAACCAGCTAGACAACAGCACCCACTTCACATGTGGTGAGAGGCCACAGAGCCACCAGCGAGCCAAAGCAACATATAAAACATGCGTGCAATAGCTATTAACATCCTGCTAAAATAAGAGCAATGTGTTTTAGTAGACTATTTGGTAGCGCTATTTTAAGTAGACTTAAAGTGGCACTGACAATGAACATTTTCACCGTCTAAGAGGGAGATGGAGCACCAACTGTCTCTGTGTGCTACAAACTCAGTCCTAGCATGAAGCAACCTCCTCTAGAGACGGGAGACCAGTTCAGACATTTTCATTTTTTTAAGGAAGCACTGGAGGTAAGCCATATTTTAGATCATTTGAACATCCAGTGAAGTTCCCTTTTGAACTAGCAGTGGTCCTTGCTCCTCAAAGATGTGCACTTTAGAAACAGTTAGCAATTGCTCCTTTTTTTTTCTAGCCAACTTTTAAACGCCACATTTCTGACTAACAAAGACTAGCTGAATTTTTATAAGGAATCTTTTGCGGACACAAGAACTCCTGGATATTTGAAAAATATTTATAAATGTGCAACAGAATTTACTTATAAAAATCAAATTGAAAGGAACTGATCATTTTGTTCTAGAGAAAATAGAAGAGAGACATCTCCAGTTCCCAAGTCACTGTTTTCTTCTTCCTAAGAAGTTAATGACCAGTGTCCTATGGAAATACCATTAAGAGCTGCTAGAAAGTAAACACATTCTCAAGGGTTCTGGTTGCTCTGCTGATTATCTTTATCCTCAATCTGTGAGATTATAAATCAATTGCTTTATTTAATGCTAAAACCTATGACTTTGGAGAGCACTGTAGCTAACAAATGGAATTACAAAACAAATTGCTTCTGAAACATGTCTGGAAGCTTGGCCTGGTGTGGAGGGTAGACCAGTGGGGAAACAGTAAAGCATGAGCATTTACCAGTTCTGCCAGTGTATAAAGCCTCGCTACATTCGCATCCTGACGGTGCGTACAGTTGTTCTCCACACCCCAGGAGGACGCACTGGAGTTAGAGAACACATACAGATGGGCAACTAAATTGATTAGAGGAATGGAGCAGCTGCCTTACCGTAAGGGTTATGAACAGCAAGATTGGTGTTCAACAAGTCACTCCGCACTAGAACGAGGAGGCACTCAGCAGAAGATTGATTTGGGACAGATGAGGGTTCCCCCCCTCCCAGTCACACTTTAAAAACCACACACACACACTCCAGGTACTTACTCCTGCAAGACATGATGGTGGCAGAGTGAACCTGACAACAGTAATCCAGGAACAAGTGGTCCATACCAGATATTAACTGAAATAAATACGGATAATACCCTTTAATATCCCCGATGTAATGCTTGTGGATGCTGGGAGGCTGCAAGAAGACAACTCTACAGGCAGTGACCAGGTTGGCATGCTCTGTGGTCTTCTGCACGGGGCTAGGTGCCCTCCAAACCGACCCCTGGGACAGCTCACACTGTACTTGAAATTGCAGTCTGAAATGCCTCAGGGGTCAGACTGGAGGGGCACCTAGCCCAGCGAGTTTCCGTGAGAAGTGGGTATGCGCTAAACCTACTCCTTCAAATCAGGAGAAGTGGGGGTTGCATCTAACTGCATTTGTCTTTAACTGCACCACTAGTTACAATTCAAGGTCTGCAGCCAACTGCTCCTCTCCCCTTTCTAAACACACACTCTACAGTTGCTCCTATAATCATAAATGCCTCAGCTGTGCCTTGGTAACACGATCTGTGACCGTAGGAGTTGCCATTTCCACAAAGTAGATGAGTCAGTCATCTCATGGGACTATAAATATATATATTTTTTCCTATCTGATTATACCAAAGCCTTTCAATTCTACTTCTGCCTAATATGGTGCTGTTTCTATTTCTGTACCTCTAACCCCAACTCCTATCTTGCCATGGCCCCATATTTAATTCCAACATGGATATATCGTTTTCAGTTTCGGGGGACTTAATTGGTGGGAGGAAGGAGGGATAACAGCAGCTTTTGCTCTTCATTTACATTTCCTTGAAGTCTTTCTCACTTCATGTTTCCACTCCCTGGCCTCCAAGGGATATCCTGTCACTTTAACAACCCGAATACCCACCATCTTATAGCCTGGTTGCCTATTTCCAGTGCCCATTTTGAGGCATTGAAATCAAAGATTAGAAATTTAGGTTACAATCCAACACCATGACCAGCACTGCAGACTGTTCAGCACCTGGGACCAATACAGAAATTGGTATTAATATCACATACCTGAGAGACTGGTTTTATAGCAGACTGATATTTTAAGGCAAAGTAATTAGTGTCACTAAGCATGCACTAGCATACTAATTTGTAGTTTTTAAAAACAAAGCTATATTCAGGCATAGGAAGCTGCTATTACAGCTCTCAGATTTTGTGCTCCGTCAGCTCAAAGTCTATATTTTGTCATATATAAAAACAAAGGCTACTGAGACAAAGCATATGAAGTTTCACTATCAAAAGACTGTTCTGCTAAAGCTGCAAGTGGCTGAAATCAAGTGTTGGGGTTGTTTTTTTTTTTATTTTTAATAAAGCAACAAGTTGTATTAGTTACTCCTTACTCCAAAGCACCACCTAAATGAGGTCACTGCTGCTATTCCGAAGTCCTTAACCTGTGCCACAGGGACAAGGATAGACCACCGCTGGTTGAATATATTCCCTGATCGAAACCCCTGCGCTGCTAAATGCTTTCCAAAACATAAACTGAGCAAGCATACCACAATCCCAGAGAGGTTATTACAATCTCTACTCAGGAAGGATCACTTGAAGAAAAATGCTTCGATTCTCTAAACTGCTATATGGAAAGATAGGTTAATTGTATAAACAAGACTCCACTTAAACGCATCCTGTCATCAGAGAGCAAACACCTTCATCCCCAAGAATCACATTAATTTGGGTTAGATGTGACCCCCAGATTACTAGAAAATTACCAGATTTGTCTTGGCTACTATAATTATGGCCTCTTAGAGGCCGTATGGATCAGATTCAAGTCTAATGGAAGTTTAATGAAAACTGTGGGACAGAGGACCCCAAGCTATTTCAGATTGATCCTATTCCTTGGAGTTGTTTGGGATACTCCAGCTCCAGGTTCAGAGTTGAATGCACTTTGGGTACCCTCCCCTACCATGACGCCTCCTCCAGGCTTCAAACATCTGATGGGGAATATGCTCCCCCTAAGCAAACCTCTATGCAAAGCATAAAAAGAAGACACTAGAAAGTCAGCTCTGCATGTTGATTATCTTTTTTTTTCCTCCCACAGCTAGGAAACAGACAGGGAAGGGCATTATAGCAGTTCACCGAAGCCTGCTTTGCACAAAGGACGGTCCTCAGCTCTGGGCTCCCTTAGGAAGACATTATTGCACCAGTCATGTTGCAGTCACACTTTCACCTTCTTTTTTGCAGCCTGGAGTTTTACTTCGCTCCATTTGAAGAAAGGCATAAAAAGGTACCACGTTGACAAAGTAATGTCATTAGACCTAGTTCCAGGCCCACTTCATGCTTACAAAAATCCTTTTAAGTGTAATGAAATGCCATCAGTTCTAACAGAGACCACTTAACGGTACTCTTATTCCATAAAGAACTTGTTTAAAGGAGAATATTAAATCTGAATCGAGGAGGTTTGGTGGGCTTGGTTCCAGCT
This sequence comes from Fulmarus glacialis, assembly GCF_000690835.1. Classification (NCBI taxonomy): domain Eukaryota; kingdom Metazoa; phylum Chordata; class Aves; order Procellariiformes; family Procellariidae; genus Fulmarus; species Fulmarus glacialis. Next base: position 86,187 of record NW_009197112.1, read on the forward strand.
CACAGCTCTGAAATCAAAACCAACAGAGCTACCTTCGTGCTTTGTCATCACTAGATAAAACAGTCATTCTTTTTTTTAAACCCAATGATAGAATATACTATGCTACAAGAGATTAACTATGCTTCCTGCAACAGCTCAACTTTCAGACCCAGGATCCCCTCTACTTTGGAGGGGAAGCAAGGGCAAGTGACCCTGAACCTAATCTCCTCTAAATACAACCCAAAATCTCCCAGAAAACCATAGCAGACTTCCAGCCTTGTCTATAAGACTCTATAGCTAGAGACATCCTGTTCTACTGAACAAGTTTTTGGTTTTTTTAATACACATATTCAGGGGAACCTGGCTTAATTAGCACTAATGATGAGAAAACCTATAGGGAACTACTGAATTTTGCACGCAATCGAACATAAAGCGTATTGATAAAAAGCCACTTTACTGCTAGGCGATGCTCTTCTGCATGCTGAAGAGAAGATGACGACAATCCCAGGGTTTATATGCCAGATACACAGAAGTACAATGAGCCAAAGCCGTTACAAACAACTACCATGCAAGTTAATGAGGATTAGATTCAGTTTTTCCACAAACACCATTTTAAATAAGCTAGAGTAGGGAAATGTTAACTAAAAATGCCAACAGTTAAATGCAGAATGTTTCTTACGACACTGCTTAAAATTCAAGCCAAATTATCAGTCTGCTTGCTGTAATATTTTGGGTAACCTATCTATATTTGAAAACCAGGATCTGCCCTTTCTCCCAGCTGGGCTGATACACAGTCGGTTACAAGCAGCTCTGACGGTAGCAGGAGCACAGCCTCAACATTACAAAATACTAAGGTGGAAGAGGTTTTAAGTCTCCAAACATACTCAGATGCTTTCTTTCTGCATTCAAGCTTGGGAAACATTTCCAGAAAGGAAGGTGCCAGCCTCAGCCCAAGCTGTGTAAGGAGCAGGTCTGAGGTAGAAAACCCTGCTCCACGACGAGTTGCAAGGTTGTCGGCACAGCAGTACTATCTTGTCAGGATTGTGCCATTAAGTAGGAAGGAATTCAATCAGTTGTGATAGACATTGAAGTACCTTCTAAATAAGGCCATTCAAAAGCTCGCAAGCTTGATTTTCAAGCCACCACATTTATTGCTACACCAACGAGGTTTTTGTTTCTTCAAAATTGAGCACAGCAGCTGCCAACAGAGCCGAAGAGGCAGGGGAACAAATATATCTGAAAGAGCTCAGCGCAGGAAACCTCCATCAATAAACCACGCAGTCCATCCACAGGCTCCAATTCATGATTCCATGATTCCTCCATGATTCAGCTGCAGCAGCTGAAGACGTTTCTGTCTCCAGCTGTCCACGTTGCCAGAGGTACCATTTCTCAGAACAAATCACCGCCCAGCCCAGTGCCCCGCTACACAGCCTGCCATATTATTAACTCAAGCCTCCGAATCTGCCCGACACCGCCATCAGCTCTTCCACCAGACACCCCGCAGCAGAGCATCAGGAGGGACAGCTGGAGACAGTAACCTCTTTAGACACCTCAGCTCAATCCGACAGGCACCGCGAGTCGGGGCACCAGCCTTCATAAATACGGAGTCCATACGCTGCAGATGAGCCGTCTCGAGGAGCCAAGGAATAGGCAGGGGCAATTAACTCCGATGGTCCTGCTGCCTGGCGATGATGGAAGGAAGTTAAAATGCCATTTGAAGCATTTTTCATCCAACTGCCAAATCTGTTTCAGGAGATTGTTTTGATGGCTTTTTGAATCTTTTTTGGTCAGTATTCTGTATGCTATCCTTAAACTATTCTTTAGAAAAAATAAAAGGTACTTATGAATACCCTTAATTCCACACAGTCTTATATAAAAAAAACTTGATCTGACTTCTGCCTTCATTTGTACAAACGTATACACACACTTGTATATACTCCTGTAAGAACGTGTCACTTCGTAACTTATTCTACAAAACACCTATGCAGCATATAAATCACAAACATCTCTGTCTTAGAGTCTGTATTTATTAATACAGATAATATTAATAATCATTAACTCAAGCCTCTTCTCCAGGCTGAGCTGCTTGTAAGTTTTTTTTTCCCAGAACTGTTTAAGCCCACACCATATATCCTTCCATGCCTTAACACACCTCAATATATTTTTTTTCGACTACCTATCATTTAACAGACTAACTCCTCTAGTTAGCAAGGAAGGAACAAAAAAAATCCAAAGGCATGCTAATGCTTTTCAGATAATGACTTCCTGGCAAATTCAGGCATTTCCAACAAATACGGCTAGAGAATTAAAAGAACACTGTAAAAAGCTACAGAAATTCATGCTATATTAGTAACAGGCTTGTTTCTTCAAACAAACAAAAACTAATTGTATCAACACTCAGCATTGAAAGAAAGCTATAAAATTGGGGGGAATTAAGGAAATCTGTCTTTGCCTTTTACCCACGCCGTCGGCATTTAAGTTCTGCGTATAAGATGCTGTGAAACCACAGCTTTCGTGGCTTGCAAGTCCAATTCCTGAGGCCAAGACACAGCACTACTGCCTGATGACAGCCATTATTACATGAACATCAGGAGGAACAGAAGGGCAGCTACCTGCAGCCTCACAGAAAAGATTTTTGTCCTGATCAATCAAGAAGGGGTGGATGCAATGATGCAATGCAACTTCCACATGGTGCCATTTTCCTACCCTAAATATTAATCTCTCAGAGGACATTCCTGACACTACAGCATTCATTTTAAGTTCCTGCACTTTTACGAAGCTTCTCTTCAAAAAAGCCCAGTCTTATTCTAATAAATACAATCCTGTTTAAATTAACCCCCATTTGTAAGGGGATCCCAAAGTTCGTAGGAAGTGAATTTCACTGCACTATACATGGCACTATACCCAAGGACATTGCTTCTCCTTAAAACCCAAGGCCAGAGGAAGACACTCGGCAGAAAGTCGGGGACAGAACGTCAAGTTTCTGACGAGCTGATCATGTACCTTTCTCACAAGAGTACAGTCCCCAAGACTTGGAGGTCTCTAGTCCAATATCCTGCTCAGAGCAGGGGCAGCTCTTTGGTCAGACCAGATTGCTCAGGGCTTTCTCCAGCCAGTTCTTGAATACCTTTGAGGACGGAGCTTGCACAACCTCTTTGGGGAAGCCAGCTCCATGCTGGACTGCCCCACACTGCAGCCAGTGACCACTACACGACGTTTGCCAAGAAATGGAAACTGCTTACGTAAATTGCACAAAGTTTCTTCAAGATATAAAAAAGGAAAAAACATGAAGAGCAATCATTGTTTAACACATTTGCTTTAAAAGCAGATTCCCAAATTCATCAAAAGGCTGTTCAATACTTTTAACAGACCATTTATAAAAATTCACGGAGTTTAAATCAAACTAAAAAAACTCATCTAATTATCTGCAGATGGAGACAGGTTTGAAGTACTAAGAGAGCTTAATGGGAAAAAGATCTTCCTACTACCAAATAGTCTGAAATTACTAGGAAAAAAATGAGGTCCCACTGGTGGCCATGCAACTTCCATTCATTAACTTCCCAATTTCATGTTATTTAAGTTTTACCCCTAAAAGTAAAAGCTTATGTTGATAGAAGACAAACTTCTCTCTCTGTAGTGTCATCACAGTCACCAGAAGGTTTACTTCTCAGGTCAAGACTGGAGATACAAGCAGACATGCTCTTTCCAGTTTCAGAGTCCCTTTTGGTACTACCAGCCCATGCTGGGGACTTGTAGGGCTACGTTACAGAGTTGAGAGCGTCTCTGAACTCTGAATTCAGAGATCTGAACTGACATCTATATAACCTTTCTGCTGGTTACAAGTCACATTTAGCTTCTGCTCAAGGGATCCAGACCACAATTATGTACTAGGAAATGTATCAGTTCTGCACTCCAGAGAAAAAGATGAGAAAGTAAGGGAAAGGCTCTGTACTTTGCTCAGCTCTAATTGAACACAATCCCATTTCGGCCCCAGACAACCTCTGGTCTATGGGTGAAAACCTCAGATGAAGTAAGGTAAGAGAACCACAGGAGAGGCATAAACTTCAAGTAGGTTCAGGGTATTACACTTCAAGTTTCCTCGGCCACCCTGCATTTCAAGTCTCTTTACCCAAGTATTTCTCTCCTCCTTCCAGTTGTGGGAACAGTCCAAATAAGACTGATCCGTCCACAGTTTTGAGCTACCACTTGGAAATAAGAGTCCATTTAAAAAATGATCGATTTAACAGACTATAAGAAAAATTCAGCCCTCCTCATTTCTCATCTTCTCAAGGAGCAGCATCTACTATACTCTAAAACATAATCCTGTGAAGGATAAACCCACCTACATTTCTTTCATTTATCTTTACCACCAAGACAGAAGCATTGCCAGTTACAAACTTAATAAGATGGCTCATCTAATCCTAGCACAGCCCAGGGCATTAAAAAAAAGAAAGAAAGAAAAGGAAAAAAGGGGCTTGTTATGGTGGACACAGAACTAAAAGGTACCTTGTTAAAGTCTGGATCTGAGAATTTATATGGACAAGTAATCGTAGTCCAAAGCAAAGAGGGGAACAAAAAAATAGAATGGTTCAATGAATACATGGAAAACATACTCCTAATGGATGGGTTTTCTTTTAAGCTCACCTTTGAAGAAGGGATTTCAGGTCACGTTACTGAAAGGGTCAACACAAAAATACAATCTTGAAACGGACTTAATTGTACTGTTTGAATGCTAAGAGAAACCTCTTCATATCTTGTTCATTACTTCAAGGCAATGGAATAATAAGCAAGCAATGAAAAAAAAAAAAGAATAATGGACCCCAAAGGTAAGATCCAGTTTTTGAACACTGTCTCAAGATTCAACAGATGAGTTGAGTAAGGTTTCAGCAGCCAAAACCTAAGTTTTTTTCTTTCCCCCTCTGTAAATCACTATGCCTTTAGATAAATACAGTTAGTCTTGGCTATCCAAAACCCTTCGGATGCCATTTTAAGACCTTTCAGAGAAATAGTAAGCTAGCCCAGAAGAATTTGAAGACTTCATTTGAAGATGACGAAAACCCACACCATTTCCCCCAAACCTCAGGCCCTCTGGGACAGACATAGTCATGTTTCCACCAGACCTGGGAACCACCCGGCAGGGAGAACCAGCTTTCTGATAACCAGGTTTCAGACAGACATCTTGCTGTAGTCTGTTTCTTGGATTTTTCTGTTCTTTTTTTAAAGTATGAAAGACTGCCACATTATTCTCTGAAGGCCTCTGACAGTGCTAAAGCAATTTTCTACATAAATCATTGTAATGCTAACGCTGCAGTTTACAGACTCATCTTTAAAAGAAAGCCTTTACTATTTACTGCCACAGCAAGCAGAGAGAAGAAAAGTTAAGCTCTGACCACGGCTCTGTCTGGGGGCATAATAAATGGAAAATTTATTCCTTGGCCCAGTTCTAACAAAACTTAATATACTTGTGAAAACAGTGTAAATACTTTGTACTTAAGGGAACTGAGTGTATAAAAAAAACGTTTAGCATATTGAGGTACATGTACATTCACATTGCAAGCATGCTGAAAGTCCCCCGATGTTAAAGCAAAACTAAGCAACCAGCAATTGCAAAGCCTTGAACGTGTTTTCACTGAACCTCCTTCTCTGTTAATCTGTTTTTCTTGAAGCAAATAAGGGGAAAAAAAGGACTGAGGGTTGTAAATTTTGCTTGTGAGCATGTTTCTAAGCAAGGTAAGAAAGCTCTCCCGCACTGGGCTTACAATCGCCCTGCGTGCACCTTTCCAAATAAGACCGTGAGCCTCTGATGGAAGATGCACTGCTTGTCTACCAGCCCTGCGTCGGTCCCCCCCCCTCT
>NW_009197113.1:0-17005 GCF_000690835.1 Fulmarus glacialis
GAAAAACCTTTAAATTTCTCCTAGCGTATAGGTGACTCTATAGGGATCTCTCAGCGCTTGCGAGAGGCTCGCCAGAATTTACAGGAGGAAGGGGGGACGCGCACCCCGCAGCATGCTTCACCTTCGCGGGTGCTCTGAGAGCCCGATTTCTGTGTTCACCAATAACCGACAGTTCTGGCATCATTTTGCACCGCAGCCGCTTTTAACTAAAATACTCCGTACTTAATAGGTATAGGTATATAACGGTGCGTATGCCAAGTATTTGTTCTCAAACCATGATAATTTTGAGTTAAATACCTGCTCCTCCTGAAATCGGAAGATTCAGAGCCAGCTGGCACCAATGCTTTTCTAACATGTTTTTGTTTTGTTGTTTTTTTTTCTTTTCTCCACGTGTTGGCACAGGAATTTATGGGCTGGACCAAATTGCAAATCTCCATGTCAGCTGTGTGTTTCAGCCTTTAATCAGTAACAAAGAAACATCCTTCCTCAGTACATAACGGAGAAGAATTGGTTGGTTTCGCAGAATAATGTGGAATAATTAACTTTACAGCCTGTTTGTGGATCTAAGGTATTGTTTCCGCATACCCAGAGGTATTTATTTTTTCCCTTCTCGTAGGTCCACCACTTTCCCTTTTAACCTCATCCTGCTGGGAGCTCCCACTTTGACCCAATCTGGGACCTGTGTATTTTGCCATAGGTCTCTGAGCTGGTTAATAACCTTTCCCTTCCCTCTGCCACTTATCTGCACCATTTCCAGATTTTCTTAGGTAGCCTTTATTGCCTAATATTTGCAAATTTTTCTGTCTTACACCATTATGAAAGGCTGTTGTGGGTGGTGATGAGGACTTTACACACGCAAATAATTGCTATCGAGCAAACGTATGGATCAACATCCACATTCCTCAAACACCATAATAAGGAAATCCTGATTGTACTAATTAGCTGTTAAATAAGCAACATAATAAAGGTTGTATATGAGTCCTGCTGTAAAATGTCAAAATCAGCCCAAACTCCCATCTTCAAGACTCTTAGTCTGAATACTAAGTAAGGCAAACAATATAGACTTTTTTTCTACCAGGCACTTTCAAAATAACAACAGGGAGATGGCAGAACGTTGCAGGACCAAATCGAAGAACAGAAGGAAGTATTTTATTGTACCATCTGCATTGGAATAATTCCCCAGCAAATAACTAACTAAAATATTCCCAGATTAATTCTTTAGCCTGGAAATCTCCTCCTTCATAAATTAATGCAATGTCCATTTTTTTTTTCAAATTTGCTTCATGTGACAGTTTTTTTTGCTCCCTTTTGGTTTTCTACAGAGTCACAGAACAATCTGGGTGTTCAGTCTGGAGCACAAATGTAAAACCTAGATATGTTGAATAAGATTTTTTTGCATTAAGTCAGAAAGGACGCAAACATTGGCACTTTTATATCAAAATTATGTGCTGTATTCTGAATATCATTCCAGATAGAACAGAATCCTACATTGCTCTGCACATTTCCACACATGAAACAGAGAAAAATTCATAATTGTTCCGTATAATCCAGATATCCACATAATTCCTTATCTAAAACTAGGAAAAACCATGTCTAATATAATTGTGCTGTTACTCTACTGTTGATTTGAGTAGACTTTGGGTCCTCAATGAAATGGAAAAAATTATTTGTTAAAGGCCTGTGCTACTCTCCTCAAATAAAAATTGTGTTCTGAAGCTTGGTTTTCTACATTTTAGATTTTTGGCCTTCAGTATTTTTCTTAAGACTGCAGCTACTCCAAGATTTATTTGTTGTGCAGCTTAGTGTCTTCTGCCATTCCTAACACCTTGTCTAATTTTCACGTACACTCTGCATCTCCTGCTGCTCCAGAGCACCTTTTGTTTCGCTGCCTGCTCCTCCTTTCTCAGTTTCTTGTTAAAAGAACACCCTTTTCATCCCCATTTGAGTAACTGCTTTCCCGTCGCGGGTCCCTCACTTTGCATCTGGGCTGCCTTCCACCCCGCAGCACACAACGCCAGACAAGCTCTTCATTCACTTAGCGGTTAAGAGCAGCATTGTGCAAATCAAAACAAGTTAAATGACAGATGGCTTCTAGCAATTTAATGAAATGTCTAGTCACTGAGCAGCCTCACTCATGTAAACTACAGTAACGAACTAGCTATTGTACTAGCCACAGTAATGAAGCAGGCGCAGGCAGAGCCGCTGAACCTGCATGTCGCAGGCTCTGCACCAAGGAGACCCGAAGCAGAGGAACCTCCTTCAGCTCCTGCACCACGAGCTCCTGAGCTGTGGCCGCTGCCCCCCACAATCCAGTCGCACACAGTAATTGCTGTTTTTCACTGTTGTCATCACTATAAATTTATTGTCTTCTTCATTGCTTCGTGTTACACATATTTCTCCTGGTACCTCCTTCATGGTTCAGAGTGAAAACGAACACTGTTAAGAGACCTGAGTAGTACACGTGCTACAGAAGAACTCTAGAAAGGGGTGTCATTGCTGTCATCATAGCAAAATGGGGGTGGTATTCTCACTTCCCTGCTATATTCTGCAGGCAAAAAAGTTCTAACGAGGTTCGGTTGCTCATTTCCACCTGTGCTGTGTGCAGTGTCTGCATGCATCTTTGCATTTTCTGTACTTGTTACAATTTGAATATTGCTGATGCAAGTTTACTAAATTTATACGAGCGTGAGTCAATCCTCAGATACCATGGCGATAACCAATTACAGCCATCAATCAAACTCCCACTAGAGATGATGGAAGTGGTCCCAGTGACTTCAGCGCGGAAAGATCCTTGCTGTTACATCTGCAGAGGAGCTCAGGGATACAATTCAGTGCCACGGTTTCACAAAAAAAAAAAAAAAAAAAAAGCAGCAAAGCTGAACACTTTCTGAAGCGTCTTTGAAACTGGGGCCCTAAGTGACGCAGGGAACACTCCTCTTAAAATATGGCTTTTGGGGCTTTTTTTCCCGAGTTGAAACTGAATGCTGGCCTTGGTCTGTCCCCAGTGCTGAGCAACAGAAACAGAGTTTTTGTAGGAATTGTATGAGTGTGGTTTTGTGTGCACGCTCTTGCATGAATATGGTGAGCATATTTGATTTCTCATGGGAGCCAGCATAATTTGCTTCATTCCAGTCAAATGGTGTTATACTAAAAGCCCAGTTCTTGGTTCACTAATACTAGTAGGAATTTTGCCATTGACTTCAATGGGAGAAGAAAATGCTACATTTTCAGTATTACAGCCTATTTCTCCAAAAAGCCTTCTTTAACATCCACATGAATGCTCCAGGAGGAAAAAGGCACGATGAAAAAAATAAGGGGAAATGCAATTTTACAAATTAATTATTTACCTAACTTAAAACGAACTTGGAGAAGGGGAACTAACACCAAAACAGGCTTTGAAAACATACAAAGAGGATGGAAATCAGATAAATTCAGGGATATCTGTCTGAAGTTACTTACATCATAAACTATTTTCAGATTATACTTTTCAAATTAGCATACTGCTTGCACAGATTAGTCCGTGCCTCTCACGTGGTTGCATATGCTAGTGCCTTCCAGCTCGCCAGGAGGATGTGCAGCATGAAGAGCTCATGGTGGTAATGGTCAAGTCAGCTTGATAATTATTGATTTTTAATTTTTGTCCATCTCTTTTCTGACTGCAACATTTTTTCGGAGTAAGCTTAGTAAGGGGACAAATCCCTACGGCCCTAAACCCCCACGCTTCCTTCTGACCAAAGCCTGTGCATCAGAGAAACCGTGCAATGCACTCCCAGGCACAAGGCATTGCTCGTGTGCAGTGAAGGGTTGTCCTCAGCGTGGGCTGAGCTGGGGGAGCCGCTCGTGGGACAAGGACTGGAGATGGGGAAGCTGGAGAAGAAGGAGATGAAGAGTTTCAGAGCACCGTTACTGTTGTTGCTGGAGCGTCCGCTGCTGTGCCCAAAGCATTTAGCCCATCAGCATTGATGCTTACCTCACTCTAATTATCAGCAGCAAAACTGACTTCCCAGATGCAGGCATGCAGCACGTCCACACTTATTTTTGCCTCTCTAGTAGTCTGCTGTGCCTACTCTGCCAGTGCACAGATCCCATTCCAACACACTATATATAGTGCTCAGCAAAACTTACCTAAAACCTTCCAAAAGTGATGGAAAACCTCCTGTTCGTCAGCTAGGTAAAATAAGCAAGTGAGCAAAACAGTACACATCCCATTAAATAATGATCACCTTTTTAGACAATTGCCCTTTCATACCTTTGTGTTTAGCTCCTAGGTGCAGTGATCAACAGCCGACATCAGTATTTTTCAACCTTCTGCACACTGCGGTACTTCAGTACTTCCCTTCACCAGCGAACAACCTCTCTGCTATCACAGCACATTGGATGTTCATAAATGATGACTTTTTAGTGATTTTTACTTCACTGTGTGGAGGGATGCTTTATAAAATCAGAGACCAACAGACATGGCTATTGCTGTATTCATGGAATACAGGACACCTGGAGAAATGAGCCCTAAAAGAGAAGTCCGGATGAGTTATTTTAGCTTGAGGTTTCCCCTTTTTTCCAAAGAAACACTGTTTCAGCCATAGTGTTGTGTAGTGATTAATTGCACCACCCACTCACCGGCTATATTAATCATAGGTGAGCTCCTTATGGATATTCCAAAAGATTTATTCTCCGTGCTGTTCTATTTCAAAATGCCAGCTGAAATTCAGATAGGGTGAACAAAGCTGTGTCCCTGAATATGTTACGGGCCCTAGTGCTTCCTTGCAATTGATAGTCTTATTTCTGAAAGTATATTGGTTAATTCGCTTCACCACTACTGAGAGCAGAGAGAGAGACTAAGCAGCTAAAGAGACATATGAGCAAAGAGAGTTTAAAAATGTTAGTTTCCTTGTCATGGCATTGGCAGGAGCTGAGGACACCAGACCATGGTCTGTTGCTATATCAGGACACTGAACTTCTACAACAGAAGACCCTTCCCAGAAGACGACACACCATTTTCTGGCAGCTCAGCCCAGACTGGGGAACCTTATTAGTATTCAAATAAATCCCTAAAAGAAATGCCCAAAGTCCAAGGTTTTAGGAAAGTCAAACAAAAGTAATTAAACAATTGGCAGAACGTCTCCATTTACAGTACCAGTAAACTTCCTAGGGCTGAGAAGTAAAACAAAGAGTTAAACAACTCTAGAAAGGGAAGAATCAGAGGTGGTTAAAAGGAAGAGTTTGTTGACATGGAGAATACAATAAATATTGACCAGAAATTATTTCCATTCATCCACAATTTAAAGAAAAAAAAAAAATAGGAAGAGAGACTATTGAATTGAGTAACTGCAAAAAAGGAACAGAGAAAGATTTTTTATGTTGCATACATCAAACTCCCAGCTGCAAGTCAGTGTCACTGCTGTAGGTTTTAACAAGAGTGGGGTAATGTTAGCTTCTGCTAACATTTCTGTTGAGAAAGGCCTGGCGTACACAATGCTTTTTGATAAGTCTATATATTTAAGGTAAATTTAAAATATTTATCTGTACTTTAGAAACATGTCTGTAAACCAGCAACCCATGATCATGTAGACTTCCCCAGCGCACTGCTTTTGAGGGGAAGAAGGGCGTTCACCCATAGGGACTCAAGATGTGTGACACATATCACCTCTGACGCGTGCTGGCCCTTGATTCTTCATATACCTGCAGCAATCCTTCTGAAGCAAATGGCAGAGCAGCAGCTGATAAATAACAAGACCCAACCGTACAGCTGTGCAGCTGCCACTGCGAGGTGGTCTGGCAACCATCTTCTGCTTGTCTGATCAAAACCAGACCACGTCTTCTTGTGCCAGTCGCCTGAGTCCTGTCACCCTTCCACCGATGGCCGTTATGGACTTCCACTTCGGTGCAGCAATAAAACTATCCTTGGCGTTTCTTGACTTACATCGTGAGCAACGCTATCTTTAAAAGTCAGATGCCACTCTAAAATCTAAACAATACTTGCTTCTGTACTGGCAGAAAAGTAATCAGAGGTCAGCATACTAGTATATTGCTACTGTGACAATTACTATAATTATTGTAGACCGGGCTTGTTCCTTAAAGCACGCAACACAGAGTGTCTGATGAGAGAATAACAAAAAAAAGCAAGCAAGTGACATTGCTTTAGTATCCTCACCCCAGAAAAGAGAAAAAGATGGTTCTCACAGGTCATCATTTAAAATGAGGTAACAGAGAAACCTTGCTCACCGCTAATTCAGACTTTCCAGTAGGGCTCAGCTTGTCATGGTGTGTAGCTTTCCTCCCTTTGATAAGGTCAGTTTGCCAAAAAGAACAAAGTGCACATGAGTAATACATTACTCAACCACTTGTATACATACATCTGTTTTTCTTACCAGGTCTCACTATTCATAAAGGTACAGACATGGCACCATGATAAAAAGGGTCATTTAAAAGACTTTGCAGAGGCTCTGTACTGTGAAGGATTGAATTTTCACTTGAATGCCTACGTTTTCACATCTTTTTCTTTACAGAAATATTATTTTTGAATGGCAGGCTGCAGTTGGGTGTTTTCTTATGTTGCTGACCAGGAATATATAAAATATTAGAGCACATTTGTCCCAGGGGAGGACCACAGCTAACTCAGAAGTGCATCACTGTGATGATGGAGGTTATACATCCAGCCCTGGCCAGCAGCCTCCTCCAGCTCCACTCAGATGGTGCTGCTACAGAACGGCCAAAACAAGACAATTTCTGAAATCATTAGTTCCCAGACATATTCGCAGGACTGACTCTCATAATCATCACGCCTTCCACACGCTGGCAGAATGCTGATTCTGATCTGGTTTTTTCCCTCTTCTCAGCAAATTTAAGTGTTAAAGGGCAACATTTAAAAGATATCTGCATGCAGATTGCAGGAATAATTGTGGGCTTGCATTTGTGCACACTTAGCAACATGGTAAGGTGAAGCAGCTCCTTGGTCCTGTTGGAATATCGATAGCTGAAAGTACAGGACGCTGCGCAGACACAAAAGCCATCCAAAAAAGAGCGTATCGATAAATTTAAGAAAACTTGTTTTTTTTCAGGTATTGTAACTCCTCCAGAACACAATAAGTTTTGGTGACTTTTACAAAGGTGCGTTTAGTTTCACCTAAAGGGGAGGGACGATTCTGGTTTGATACAGGCGTTGGTCAGCATATCTGGTGAAACTGGTTGCTGTTTTTACAGCAAGTTGTACAATGTTTATTAGTTTCCTACTGAAACCCTGAGGTAGGTTTGTGCACAGCAAAACAGATGAAAGATTTACCCAGTCCCCCGCAACAGTTTGGGGGGACAACCCCCAGAGAACTCTCGCCCCCCCAGGAAAGAAAGACCTCTGCATTTCTTTTGCAGAAAACTTGCATGCCAGTTGGAAAGCTGGACCGAGCTTCACCGTTATGGACCTCCACGACCTGACGGAAAGGCCGTTTAAAGGAATGAGCCTTTTTCTATTGATGATGCAGTAGCTTTTGAATGATGTTCAGTATCACCTTGAACTAATGTTGCACAATATTTATTTTTATCAGGGTATTCTAGACACTTACACTGGGAAATTCTGCAACAAATTTAACTATTGTGATAGTGAAAGCCCAGATTGTCATAGGGTTCATTTTATGTGTAAAATTCTCCTTTTATATCCATGCCTGCTTGGTTCCCAGTAAAAGAAATTTCTTCCACTGATCTCTTAGCCCTTTTCTCTTTTCTCATACTCTATTTTAAAACACAGAAGTAAAAAGAAGGTGACAAGTAGGGTCAAGGAGAGAAGCAGATCCTTACAGACAACAAAATACAAGCACTGTAGTTCTGGCAGAAAGGGAAATTAATATACCACTGCTTTTCTAAAATGTGAATAGATATATGAGTTACTACTTTTTCTTTTATTTGTTCAGGTATTCTTACACTTTTTTCTTCTAACTACCTTTCTCTTAATGAAATTCTTTCTAAGGTGCTTCTGTTTGCTATATGGTAAGGTTTAGAATGTCATAAATAGAAAATAACTTGAAACTATCTTCTGCTATAATATATGCCTTTCTTCCCTCCAAGGAAGAAGTCACCTTTAATTAAATTACATAAATGTAATCCCTTACAAATGTCTCATACACAGGAGGCAGTACAGCTAAGCAGCAAAATATCTGATGTTACGAGCTTAAATACGCACTGTTGATTCATCACATATAAAAAAAAAAGGCTTCCCTGGATCCTTTTATCTCAATCTCTGATTCTCTGAGGCGTGACAAAATTCAGGAGTTTTCCTGGTCAGTATGTTTTCCAATGGATTACTCTTCTTTGTATTTGTTGTAGCATATTTGTTGCAGTACAATAATTTTGAGCAATCACAGCCTGTTCCAGGACAGCTGGGAGGTAGAGTCCGGGTGGATGCAAAAAGGATGAAGAGCACAGGACCAAGCACGTTGTGTCAGGCTTAAACTGCAGAGCATGGCTGGCAGCAGACTCTTGAGGGGTAAGACCCTTTCCCCCTCACAGCCGAGCTGTCCCTTGTCACCTCCTGGCATCTGGCAGCCACTGGCTCCGACTCCGATCCTCTTTTCCAAGCATTTTCTTCTTGTTTTCATACCCTTTCTAGAACAGGGTGCTCAGAATTGCATGAGATGCTCAGGATCAGGGAGGACCTGTGAATTTACAGAGTGACATAAAAAAGCTTTTTTGTGTTTTTTACTCACGTCCTGATAATTACTAGCATCCTAGCACTGAACACATTATCAGTGATAATGTAAATCAGAATGAGCATCTGGCTCTGGATGTAACACAGACTCGTTCACACGCACTTCCTTCCTTCCTTTTTAATGACCTGCTCTGCTCATGTACGTGTAAGATAGCACAAGTGGTTGAAACCACAGAACGGGAAAGTTATGCTATGGTGAACTCTGATTTTTTTACATGTTTCGTGTAATCAGCTTTTGAGGAACATTAAAGTATTCTGTTATGGTATTTACTTTGGCTGGTTTTCTACAGTTTCAATTTTCTTTTGACATGATGTTATATTGTACTTATTTGTGAATTCCTCTTACATTAATTTTTGTTCCTTTGTAATTCTGTGGTTATTTGGACTTTCTTTTCCTTCACAAGAACTAGTAATTTAAAGAATTTCTTTATAAACTCAAATGAACTATCTGCTTATCCCCCATCTCCCTTATTTATTCTTTGTTTCTTTCATCCCCATTTTGCAGCCAGGTCTGCACTTGACATCTGCTACTTTTGGACTGGCTTTCAAGCCGTAGTTCATTTCAATTTTTGCTTCTATATACTGTACTACCCCAGTAAATTCTTGTTCTTGACATAATTAAAGTGGTTACCCCTCCATTTTAATGATTTTGTCATTTTCTTACCTGTGCAGTTGTCCTCCTGCAGGGTGGTTACCAAAAAGGTGCTACCCCTCATAAGTGATGAATTTTATGCTATTTAACATCTTCATAAATTATCTGGAAAAACTGGGTGGATGGTGACATGACAAAGTTTTTCAGCACTGAAGAACTTTTCAGGGTATTCAAATCTAATGCTGATTGCAAAAAATTCTGGTAGAAAGGTAGATGCAAATAATTGCAAAGTAATGCAAATGGGGTGAAAAAGAATTGCAATTGCATGTGTACAGTGATGGGCTGTACGTTAAACATTAAGACACAAGAGAGTTTGGAGTCAGTGCAGAGCCAAAACCACAAAAAATATTTTTAGAGATACTAGGAAAACAATAACTGAAGAAACCAGAAAATATCATCATGCCATGGCTTAAATTTCTACTGCTCCTATATCTTGAATATTCTGTGAAGTTCTGATTTTCCATCTCAAAAAAGATGTAATAGAACTAGCAAAGATATAGAGAAAGGGCAAAAAGTATGATCAGATATGAAAGAGAATCTATATGAAAAGAGATTAAATAGACTAGGCTTCTTGGCTTGGGAAAGAGACTTGTAAAAGTATGGAAGGTACAGAGGAAATGAACATGAGGCTGCAAACTGTGATTATGTGCAACATAAAAAATAGATCAAGTTAACTTAAGTGTGAGATTCACTTCCACGGGGGCAAAGTGAAGCCAATGTTCCGGGGACTAATTGTTAAAAAAGGGTAAAAAAAAAAAAGAAAGGATTGAACAAATTCATGGAGGGCAAGTTCACTGATGGCTGTGAACCATAACAGTCTAGATACAACCTCTAAATCAGAATATTCCTAAATCACTGTTTGTGGAGACTATATAGCAGGAAGAAGTTTGTGCACAATACATGACCCTTTCTCTTATGTTTTTAATAGTAACTTTAAGCATTGCTGGTAGTATGTGCCATCATCTGTGCTGATGAATCTTTAGCATGAGTTTTACACACTCCAGCTAGTGCTTTCTCTCTCTCCATGATGCCATTCTCGTATTCTGTATGTTTATGTTTTTTTTTTCAGGAGAGAAGCTGCTGCTACTGCCATTCTTCTCGTTCCTTGCTTTTTGTACATGCTCCACCTCTGCTTCCTTGTGGCAGCGCCAGGCTGATGCAGAGGCAAGTTAATTAGCCCAACATGTTTACTAGCTTGAGCTCTGTGCTCTGTCTCACCTTTAAGGTAATTTTTTGGGGGGTAAAGAATCAGTCGTAGAAAAGTCTGTCTGTGCACAGTTTATGAATTCTGTTTGATTTCGGGGAACTCTCTCAGCATATGCATTTCAAACTGGAAACACTACTTTGAAAGTGGGGCTTGCCTGCCTCTTCTGTTATTACCATGACTTTTTACTTCCAAGCTGATTTAGTAAGGGAATTTCAGTAAAACCATATTGATCCTCTTCTCCCAGTGAAGTTCTTTTTGGACAGAGCTACCACCCAGTCCAGAAAGAATTAGTTTCAAGACTGAATAGCAGTAACCAGTTATCTAGTGACAGCAATCTGAGTAATTCCTGTTGTTCATGTGTTTCCTAAAAAATACCCACAACAATCTGGAAAAGGAGATAGTGCCAAAAAGAAACCAGAGATACCCCACGTGAAAGACAGCAGGGCTCCCTAGATGATGGTGGTAGCTATGCCAAAATTCAGTGTTTCAAAGGATGCTGCTGAAAAGATATACGTGCCTTGTTTTTACTACAGGTTTACATTTATTATGCTAACTTAATTGTACTTTAAATGTTCACAAAACAAAAGGGCTATGTACTTACTATTATGAATCTCAGAAGATAGGTGAATAGAAAATCAAATTGACCACAAAAGTCAAACTAATCATGAGGAACGCTGTATTAGTCTAAAAGCAGCAAGAATGTATGGTCTTGCCATGTCTCTAAGCAGTTAAAAACACAATGCCTATCCAAGAAGTGTCTACCCAGACAGAAAAATAAACAATTTTGAAGCCTACCTACACAAAAGAGACCTTTCCATTGTTTAGGAAGACAAGTTTTGCCAAACTAATGATAGTGAAAATTTTACTATTAGCAAAATGAAGAATCATATATCTGATTTAAACTACATATTACCACAAAGATGAGACCCTCTGCAGCTGGCTGAGATTTCAAATTTTGTGGTTTATAGCAACACTAATTCTAGTGACAAAATTAAATACTTCAGAAAAAAATTTCATAGAAAATTTTGAATGGAAGAAGTGAAAAAGTTTGGAGAACTGAAAAATTGTGCTGACACTCAGAATATATTCTTGCAACTTTTTTTTTTTTTTTTTTTGCCATCTCTATACACAAATAAAGTGTATGCCTAAGTATCCTGCTCAATAGTTTATCTCTTAGGGGCAGTAGACTCCTAATTGTTTTACATAGTGTTATATAGATCCCCGTAATTTTTGTACTCTACATTGATTCTATATTTTAACTTATGGCAAAGGCACCTCAGTTTGGGGATAAGTCTGTTTTGGGTCTCTTATAATAAATATGACTACATGTACACTCTATACACATAATAAATACAATTGATAAATATTCTATCACACCACATAGCTGAAAAGATTCCTTGCAGTGCTCTTGAGTTGTTGCTTCGCAGAAGTTAGGTCTTCCTGATTTCATACAAGCAATGGTGATGTGATGGGACGGTTGTATTTCAGAGCTACAGCTGGTGAGAGTCAGATGTTGGCCCAGCTAATTTGCTGTTTTAAATTGGGTCTGACTCAGTGCTTGTGTATATCTTGATGCTGTGGATTTCTATACTGGATTTCTATGTTGGTTTTATTTGTCCTTCATGTTGACAAAGGGATGTGCCACTGTCATCCTTTTTTATTGCTCCATGGTGATATAACTCAGCGTTTTAGAATATCACACAGTAGCATTTCGCTATGTAAAACGCCAGTATGAAGGCGTTATTTTCACCTGGTGATTAAACATGCAGTATGAAAGGACAAGGAGGAAACCTGTCAGGCTGCATTCTCCCAGTGATGTGCGAGAGGACTTAAATGTGCCTCTTATCTGGTACTAATGGAACACTCCTCAAATCCCCCAGGCTTCCCTGGGAAAATGCTGCCCATTATTTTTATTCTGGTCATATACTTATATACAACCCTTATTTGCCCATAAAGTGGGGAGAAGTTGAAGAACACAAACATCAGGAGTCAGGAAAAACTCAAAACTCTGAAACCCTTGCTTGTGGTAGAGTTTAATTCCTATCTTTGCTAGACTTTACAGCATTTTTATCTAGCTCAGCATTTACAAGTAATTTTTGTGCCTGGCAGACAAAACCGTGTGGATTTATCACCAGACTAAATTCTGTACAATACAACCAAGAGGAAAAATATACTAATTTGGCAGTCACGCAACTTGTTTGAAGATATCTCATGGGCATAATATGGAGATGCTAAATTTCCTCTCAATAACTTAATAGATATTTAGAGACATTCTGAAGGTGTTTAGCCTGATTTTGGTTGCATTACTTCTTATCAGGAATAACCTTTTTGAAGCCAGCTACATGGTACAGGCATAAAACGACAAAAAGTTTAGAAACTCAGACGTCAGTTACCCTTAAAGAACACAAGTATTTGTGTTCTTCTGAGCAGGAGCCACGCTCTGTCCAAAGTCTGCACTGTACCACAGAAATTATTTTTAGCCTCAGACATATCGCAAGTCATCCATAATAGCCATTTCCCTCACACAGTCACGCCATTACTGTCTGTATGAAGACCAGAGGAAAACGGGTATTGCTTGATTTGAGCAAGTGATTGCATGTGAACTTTTAGAAGACAGTAGTTCCATTAAGTACTTGCTGTGTTAAAGTTATGCACATTACGGTGCAGCACAATTTCTTTGACATTTTTTGACATTTGCACTTAGTAACTGAAGATCTGGATAACTGCATACCTGGAAAATTGTTGATCTAGGTACAAGCCTGAATACACAAATCCATTAGTTTTTTAGAGTGCTACAGACGTATTTTTTTTGTTCCTGACAAAGTGTTACAGCAAATTAGATTGTTGACTGTCCAAATGTTTGCAGAAGAAACATAATTTTAGTGGGACAACATTGTGTTCAAATCTCTGAATTACATGATATCAAGTGAAAAAAAAATCTTGATTTGAATGTTACTAACTTTCCTCAAACTTACGTTGGCATACACGTTTCATATGAGGGTGAGGTTAAGATGTGCAGATTGACATAATGTTTAGTTCTCTGTAACAGCTATTAAACATGGAAAAGCTGGGAGAATTTTTTTTTTAAGTTTCAGTGGCCTCTTTACTTTTCTTTTCTTATACTCTTGTGAGTTCAGCCCTGCTAAAATCCATCTGTCTTGCCTATGAGCCAAATTCACCTCTTGCTATGGAGACGAGTGGAATGCTCATGTTTTGAGCCTTACTCATTCTAAGCTAAAATAGGCTCATTTCTGAAACCTGTTTTAATGGGGAATCCCAAGAAATAATGTAATTTGAAGTTATCGATAGCCAGAAGCATACAACAAAAGTAAAACCTCTGATTCCCCCTGGAATATTTTCAAAGACAGTGGACTTGGTATGCTCAGAGAGAGAAAGGTTTGTTTGAAATGAGTTGGAAAGGATCTAAGTAAAAGAGATGGAGAGATTGAGAACAAAAAGAAAGAAAAAAGGAAGTTCTTGCAACATCCAGGCTGTCAGGTACATCATCTTATTTATCAGATAATTATGATATAAAGGCATAACAAAACTCCTCTCTCTTATCTGCTTGCACATTTCTGTGCTATAAATTATACCAGCAAAAAGATACCAGCAATCTAACTGGACATCTCTACACTCCCTTGGTGTTGGGGTCATAAGTGAATAATAAAAGGAGAATGTTTAGGATTAGGAAATTTTTTTTTTTTAAAGAATTATTATTATACAGCTAAATTTGACATCTATGACCTGGTGTAATAGTAGTAGTAGTAATATTAATAATAACAACAAAACCAAGCAAATGGGAGGAGAGTTTGGTTTCATTGGAGATAAAGGGAATGAGGTCTACCTGAAGACTAATTGAAATTTAATTTACATCTCTGATTTATTTGACTATTCACTGCTGGGTGGTAAAAGCTAGATACCGAATGACTTACAGTATTTCTCCCTACACTTGCGTAACTTAGCAGACCAGCTTACTGTCACCCTGGGCTAAGAGGGAGAGTAATTCCACCATTCCCACTGGTACAACATTAAGGGGAATAAATCTCGTTCTGTTCCTTTTTTTTGTAGTTTATCAGATGATTTATTTACAGAGCAGACTGTATGGCAAGTAAACAAATATGTTATTTTTAGCATCTGCAGCCTGCAAATGGATTCTGAACACGAAAAAGAGACAGAGTAAATGTCTTTCCTGGATGTGTGAAAAATTCAACACCAGCCCTGGAAAATAAAGGGAACTGTATTACTGGGTGTTTAGCAAGAGCTGATTTACATACTGGAGTAGATCTTTAATGAATTACAGAGAAATGCAAAGGAGAAAGGAAAAAAAAAGGCAGAAAAAGCCTGCCATTCCTCTCTATCACTGTGCATGTTGATGAATCCCTGGCACATGTTAATTAATGCCCTATTGTGTTTGGCAGCTTACCAAGGACTGGGACTGAAGACAGAGGGATCCTTTAGACTAGAAGTGACTTACAACATATATTGAAAAGGAAAAGATTTGTATTTATACAAGCTGTGAATAGTTGTTAGGAAGAAGACTTTTTGCTGTTAGTGCAATTAACTGAGATGAACTGCCATCCATCACAATATTTTATTATTAGTATAATAAAATCTTATATCCTATAAAGTAAGTAAAAACATTTCTAGTATTAACGTGCCAGTTGGTAAAAAAGAATATTCAAAAAAAATCGAGTAATCCCTCTCAGATTCCAGAGTAAGGGAGAGGGAATGATAATCACCACCAGAGTAAAATTCTTTAAAATACTCAGTGAGTATTTGTTCTCATTTACAAATAAATGTATTTATTATTTGTATATCTGTTTGAACTTCCTGTGAGCAAATTTCTAGCTATTCTCAGAAATATCCGGGAAGTAAGTTTTTTGGGGCAAGAATATTGACAAAAAACTCTCACTTTTTTCAGATAATCAATTAGAATTAAATTTACAACAGAAGACCAATTCAAAGCGAGGTGTTCCTTCAGTCTAGAACAGAAGCTGCAGGTGTGACTGCCCCTGTCCAGGCAAAATAACACAACTTGTCAATATCAGAATTGCAAAAAAAAATGGTATGCAGATGAGCTACATTCTAAGGATAACTCACAAAAATTATTGATTGAATAATTTCAAACAGCAAATACATCTGTGAAAATTATGATCCAGTTTTTGGCAGCTTGAATGGAAGGAAAAAACTGAACAGAGATTAAGAAAAAGGCCATGAAAAATGTACCTATTACAAACTATTCATCCACTCTGCTAATATGATGTATATAGTAACAGGTATACGCTGCAAAGATCACACCATACTGTGCACTCCGTATGTCATACAAACAATTGTGTGCAGAATAACAAACGTGTGATCATCACAACAATCATACAATAATTTAATTTATAAACTATAAATAAATTTATAGTTTGCTCTAAGAGGCGGCATGTGGCCACGATACCCAGGAACTGAGCAGAGCATGAAGTGCTCAGGTGTTTGGCACTGTCCAGGTGCCAGAATTTCTTCTTTGCTTGCCTATTCTAGGGGGGAAAAAAGTGAGAGGTTTTTTTGCTATTTTTGCTGGAGTAGCTTATTATCCCTGTACATGTAGTCACCAAGGACAGAGCCAGGGCTCCCTCTTGACTCCGTCTCCTACCCTGGGCATGAGACCGTTCTGCAGCCCCCATCATCAGGAGAAAGTCAATCAGAAGTACATCAAGAGATGTTTAGGCAGCCAGAAAACAGCTGTGGTTGTCCAAGACCATAACAATAACTTGGGCACTCTTAGCAAAGATGCTTCCCTCTTATGGCTGCCAGTCTTTGAGAAAGATTTCTCATCTAGGTTAGAACTCTCAGGTTCATTAAATGTATCTTAACATTAATTTATAGAGTCTAGTAATGCTTTATTTCAAGACTAACTTCATAGATTTTATGGAATTGGCAATATTTTTAGATAAGAGAGAAAATTGGCATTGCACTATTTCTTCTATGAAAATAAAAGCCATGCTTTCAGGCGTAATGAGACTTCCAGAAAGAAAAACCACAAAATCTTTCTGAAATCAAACATAGCAGATGGTATTAATCCCTAGTGAGAAGGGGCTGAATCATATCCTGTCATCATTTACCTCAGCAGAAAAAGAGCAAGTCTTAAGTTTCAGTCAAGGAAGCCCTTCTACAACAGATGAGACAAAAAGCTCCATCTCCACATAGTCTTTTCACTACTTTACATTTTTATAAACTTAAATTCAGACAACATGGAGGTCTAAAAGAACAATGAACATCTCACTTCAGAATGGTTTCCACTTCCTTCCTTCTCAGAATGTAAGAAAAGTTAATTTTTACAACCAACAATTGACTACATACGACATTGGAAGAGTAATTTTACAATGTTGATTACTAATGGACACACTTTGAGCTACTTCTTATGCAATCTCTTCTTTTCCATGTTAGTTCTTTTTCCATATGTATT